>NC_138777.1:45379521-45579521 GCF_965119305.1 Pelophylax lessonae | reverse complement strand
TTATTTCAGGCCTCATGGCATCCCCGTTATGACCTGATTGTAGCCGGAAGATATCCAGATCCCCAGTTCCCGGGATACACTGCAGATGAGTTGCGCACAGTGGATGTGTTTGATGGGCAAAGTGGAAACATAGTATGCCAGCTGTATGACCCCTACGCATCCGGGATAGTCTCTGTAAGATATATTCTGTTTACCATTATTTTCATCCTTTATTCATATGGTGCGGCCTTAGGGTTTAAAGTGTACCTGTGGTTTTAGAGTGGAGTACTTTAAACGCCCTGCCCGGCCGTCGTTTAGCTATAGGCCGGGCAAGGATTCCATTGTTTTGACTGGAAATCAAAATGATGTCCTTCAGAACATGCCACTCGGGGAGCGCGCATTGCGGCGATCGGTAGTGCGGTGTGTCGCTCGGACACACCGCATCTCCGATAACGGTAAAGAGCCTATGACGCAGACTCTTTACCGTGTGATCAGATGTGTCCAATCACAGCTGATCACCGTGTAAATAGGAAGTGCCGGTTATCGGTATTCCTTTACTCACGCTGACAGCGCATGAGTGGAGGAGAGTCGTTAAGTGGCTCTCCTAAAGGGGGGGGGGGGGTCTGTGCTGATAATCAGCGATGCCCACCAGTGGTGCCAATCAGTGCCCATGAGTGCTGCCTTTTAGTGTCCATCAGTGATGCCTGTCGGTGCAGTGCTACCTCATCAGTGCACATCAGTGAAAGAGAAAAATTACTTATTTACAAAACTTTATAACCGAAACTAAGAAAAAAAATGACAAAACTGAGTGTCTGCTTATTAAAAGTCAGCAGCTATACAGTTTTTTCCACCAGTCTTCAGGCCTTGGCATCTTAACAGTGGGCAACCTGCTGTGACCATGAAATAGTCCCTCATAATGGATTATGTTAAAAAATGTATTAAACATAAAGGCAGTCCCAAATGGCTATTAGTTAGTATTCAGTAAGGTGTAATTGAACTGTATAGTAATTTTCCCCGTAATCCGGCTTCACGGCTTGATAGTAACACAATTGTGAACGATCAGCTGAGAGTGACGTCACTGGCTCCTCCTACGCGTTGCGTCACTAGGCACATGACTTCATCAGGGAACTCTACTATTAGTGTTTGAAGAATTTTTGGAGATGTGTTTACACCTGTATAAATTTACTCACTAACTTAATTCACCTAATGATTGACCTCACTATTTATCTATGCACATATATTTTGCTTATTATATATTTGTTTAATTTATGTATTCATTTGGTACCATTAAAATTTGTTTTCACGTTATGAGTAGCGCACCACTTTTCCTATTTTATTATATGTTACAAGTTTTATGAGTACTTGACTCAGTGAGAGCTGCACACTCACCTTATTCACAATAATCACAAATCCTTCTTAGCAGAGCACCTGTTTCACATATGTTTCTATCAACCGGCTGTGACACAGTTCGGCTTCACAGCTGGCTGCCCACTGCACATGTGCCACATTGTGAATGGTCCCGCAATCTTCTGAACTAAAACCCATCGTTAGTGGGAACTTCAGTTTCATTACTTTTCCCCCGTTTTTCCTGAAGGAATTACATATTATTATGTTTTCATGTCAGGTGCACTTTAGTTTTTCTGCTAGCATTAACTCTACATGGTGGGGTGTGACTAACCTTATTGAAAAGTCAGAAATAACTGGGATATAACAAATTGGATACGATTCTCTTGTGTAACATATATTTTTGTGTATTACAATGTACAGGTTATGTCTAATCTCTTTCTATTTTACTTGTAGCTCAATAAATTTAACCCAATGGGAGATCTGTTGGCATCAGGAATGGGTAAGCTCATTCTTCTAGTTTGTGTCACGTTGTAGCAAAAATGCTCTAATTCCACCAATAACACGTACGCACTTTGTTTTTCACACTTAAAGTGTTTTTAAATGCAATTCTTAAATTAAAATAATAAACTTATTATACTGCTCTATGCAATGATTTTTTTCTCTTTCGTTCATCGACGGACACAGCGCTCCATAAATCATAACTACTGGGTTATATTGCTTCCCCAAGTAGTAGGACTAGGCAGGACAAAAAACACCTGGCTACGCCCATGGGCCATCTTCAGCTTGGTTTTTAACCCCCCTGTCTGCTCTGGGTAGTCAGTTTTAATCTGTCTAGTCAGGAGTAGGGACCTAGGCTCCCCGCTGGGATCTCTGGTCCTAGCAATTTTTCTCTCCTTCCTTAAATTTTTTTGTTTTTTTTCTCTCGGGAGATCTACAGTCAACTGCCGGGCTGGGCGACGGGCTGGATAATCTAGCTCCAGTGGTGTCCCCCCCCCCCCCCCCCCCCCAGCACAGCCAGTGAATGCGTGCAGACCGCAGTTATGTGCTCGGTCGGCCGCGACATAGCCTCACGGACAGAGGCTGGCCCGCGAGTTAAACGTCTCTCAGGATCGCATACGGCTGGGCTTGGGTCTGAGTCTCAGTGGTCCCTTGGCCGATAGCTCCCCTACTTCGGTGATGAGGATACTGTCCGGAGCGTTGCCCGCACCATGGAAGGGTAAGTACAGTCCCCCCTCTGTCCTTTTGGCGATGTCACGGGGGCCATTTTCTCTTAGCCAGGGAGATGCTGGAGACGACCGAAGCTGCGTGGGGATGCCGAAGCTCCTCCGCTTCCTCTTCAGTTTCCTCTTCCTGTGCCCGGGACATATGAACAGGGATGGCATCCATGGTGATGCTGGGTCTGAATTCTCTGCGATTCTCCTATCGGTAGGGTGAGTCCTTGTGGTTCCCTGTTCTCTCTCTCTGCTGATGGGTACCCTGAGCCTTGGGGGGATCCTTTAGTGGTGCCAAAATATTGTTTTTGTACTGCAAGGTCTTCCTTTCCTTATGGAGCCTCAGGGTCATATCTCCCCCACTGACCCCATCATGGAGGTGGCAGGTCCCTTGGAACCCCAGCTTCCCATGGTTGCACTGGCGGTGGTCCTGCAGTTCTTAGTTTCCCGGGTGGAAGTGGTGTGTGGGCAAAGGCCCAGGAGGAAGCGTCCCCGCCATTCCCTGCTCAATCTGTCTCATCTGATTTTGAGCTTGATGCCCCCCGTAGACGCGGCCTGTTCAGGGGGGCTTAATATCACACCCCCAGATCCATCCAAGAGTGAGGAGCAGCGATTAAAAAAAGTGCTGGTAGACGCACTTATCACTACAGTGCGTGAGACTTTTAGCTTGTTCAAAAATGGAGGATGCCGCTGATGTAGCCACTGAGGTGGCTGTGTCGTTTGGTACACATAAGTCACCTCGCACTCCAAAGGTGTTTCCTTATGTGCCTTGTTTTGACAGGTTTTCCTGTAAGGAATGGGAACAACCAAAATTTCCCTTTGGTCCCCAAACGTTTTGCTGTACATTACCTCTTTGAGGAGTCATTTTAAAAAAGTGGACTAGTCCACCAGTGGTGAACCCTCCTGTTTCCAGGTTGAACAAAGCTACCCTGAACCCAGTAGAGGAATCCCCGTCTTTTAAGGACCCGGCTGACAGGAAAGCGGAGGCTGTGGCACGCAGCAATGTTTACTATGGCTGGTTCGACATTGCGGGCAGTTTTTGCCTCAGTCCTGGTGTCTCAGTCCCAAACTGAATGGGCCAAGCTTTTGCGCCAGGGCCTGGGGGGTGAGCAGGTCTCCGCTGCTTATGTTGATTTAGTGGACCAGTTGGTCCATGGGCTACAGTTTATTTGTGATGCAGCTTTTGATACAGCTCATGTGCTGTCCAAACTTTGTTTCAGCGGTAGTGATTAGGCGCTTGATGTGGCTTAAGAATTGGTCCGCAGACCAAGCCTCTAAGAAAGCTCTCACTGATCTGCCCTTTCAAGGCGATTGCCTGTTTGGGGCTACCCTGGATGATATCATTAAGGGTATCACGGGGGGGGGGGGAAAGAGTACCTTCCTGCCATAGTCTAGGAAAGGGAAGGAGCCTTGTCTTCTTTTAGCGACCCCCTAGCCACACACTTTTTAGTTCGTACCTTGATTCAGGGGGTTCGACGTGTGGCTCCACCTGTACTCTCTCTTTTGCTGCCATGGGATTTAAATTTAGTACTTTCGGTTCTCCAGAAACCTCCATTTGAGAATATTTGGGAGATTCCCTTGTCTACATTATCCCAGAAGGTGACATTCTTGGTGGCTATTACCTCGGCCCGCAGGGTATCGGAATTGGCGGGATCATCCTGTCGCAGTCCCTATTTAGTGGTCCATAGGGATAAAGTGGTTCTTCGTTCTGGTCCATCATTCCTGCCCAAAGTTGTCTCTGACTTCCATTTGATTGAGGACATTGTGTTGCCTTCCTTGTGTCCCAAGCTGGCTCATCCCAAGGAATTTGCTTTGAATACCTTGGATGTGGTTCATCCGATATGGGTGTATCTGGCAGCTACTGAGTCCTTTCAGAGGTCAGACTCGCTTTTTGTGGTTACAGACTGACCAAGAAAAGGGCTGGCTGCTTCTTCGGCTACCATCTCCAGATGGATCAGACAGACGGTGACTCAGGTTCCACCTTTCCCTGCCACAATGCATTTTACTCGGGTGCTGAGTGCTTCTTGGGCCTTCCGTCATCAGGCATCAATATCGCAAGTTTGCAAAGCGGCCACTTGGTCGTCTGTGCATACATTCCCAAGATTCTATAAGGAGATACTTGGGCATCTGCGGATGCTTTTTTTTTTGCCGCAAAGTTTTGAAGGCTGCTGTTAGAGAGAGACTGTTCCCTCTTGAGGGGTGTTTTTCTTTAAACTTTTATTTTTCAGACGGGGCTCCTGTGTCCTGGTTAAGGGCTCTCATGTTTAGCCTTGGGTTATTTTCCCCACCCCTCATTTTCCTTTTAGCACTGATTTTGGACGTCCCAGTAGTTATGATTTATGGAGCGATGTGTCCGTCATCGACGGACACAGCACCCACCCCTCTATGGAGCTCTGATACTTCTAATACTGCTTGCTACTAAACTGAGTACCTAGAGCAGAGAGTGAAGTTATATACCAAGCTGAGGATGGCCCATGGGCGTAGCCAGGTGTTTATTGTTCTGCCTAGTCCTACTCCCTGGAGGAGACAATATAACCCAGTAGTTATGATCTATGGAGCGCTGTGAACCATCTCTGAGCTCAGAGAAATGGATTTTATGAGAAGTACAAAAATCCTATTTTTTTCACAGAGCAGCCCAGAAACTACTCTTTTGGGGTCCCTTCGTCGGCAAACTTGGCTCCTCCTCTTCTAGGTCTGCCCCTATAACAAACACTTGGGCAAGGGGTGCAGGTTCAATCCTAAATCGGGCTGTGTGCGTCCATTGGCCAGCCCCCGATGATTGGCATGTTTGTGTAAAATCACAGCACAGCCAGGTTTCTGACTAATGGAATATGCCATCGTGGGTGTCAGTGGGATAAATGGTGCCCTATTGTTGGTGTCAGTGGGATGAATATTGCCAAAAGCAGATGCATTCCAGTCCCTTAGCCCTGCAATTTCCTTTTTTCATTTCAGGTTTTAACATCTTGATCTGGAGTCGAGAGATTCTATTAATGATGAAGCAGGAGGAGATGATGAAGGCCTTACGGGCGAAGGGGATTCAAGTGGGGAGAAAAGAGGATTCAAGCAGTAAATCAACAAATTCTGAAAATGACAAATCTGAGAAGAAAAAATCTAGGACTGCTGTCAAAGAGTCAACGACCACACGAGGGAAAAACAAAGATAAATGAGCAATCATGGAAAGCCTGGCCTATGGCATGACATTTAGCTGTGGCTGCAGTAACCAAACTCCTATAGTGCCTTATTGCACTGACCTCATCCAGCAGAGTGTATGGTTACATCCGGACGGGCATGTTCTCGCTGTGTTTACAAATTCCGTTCACCCTGTCCTGATCTGCCTGTCATATGTATGCAAAAAGAAACCGGGCAGTGACCTCTTGCAGCATGGTATCCTCAGTACAGGAGCACTACCATCTATAGATAGGAAGGAAAGTGGAGGCACAATGTTGGCTTTGAATAGCACATCATGTAAATGAACTGCTTTTTGTTTTAGGTGTTCTAAAAAAAATATTTTTGTCTTCCTCTGGCAACTGTTACGATGGATTCCAGACATTGACGCTTCTAGGTCAAATCAAGATTCCTCATCTTCTGAACCCCAAGAGAAAATCTGGTGGCCCTTTTCTTTTTGCCACTAAGTGGTCATCACCAGGAATGGGATATTAGTTGGTATTGTGGGTTCTCTAGTAACAATGCCAATTTCTTTTAGTATGTAGGTTGATTGGGACAGAGTTTTAAACTCTGAGCAGAAGGATGAAGCCTTTGAAATATATGTGCATTTGGGAAATCCTATTGAAAACTGAAATCTGCTCTAAACCTATGGATTTGATTTACTAAAACTGGAGAGTGCAAGATTAGGAGCAGCTGTGCATGGTAGCCAATCAGCTTCAAATTTTAGCTTGTTTAATTAAGCTTTGACACAAAAAAATAAACCTGGAAGCTGATTGGTTTCTATGCAGAGCTGCACCAGATTTTCACACTCTCTACTTTAAGGAAATCACCCCCCATATTGTCTAAATTCTATAGACGCGTATGGCTTTTTTTTTTTTTTTTTTTTAATTTAAATTTTAACATTTTGTAAAGTAGTAATCATTACTGGGCTTCAAATTAATTGTACAGAATGCAGAGCCTGGGCTCCCCACTACAGGCTGCCTGCAGAAAACTACAGAAGGGGGCGGAGACAAGACCAGTCACCCTGCACAGGGGGAAAGAGCAGCAGTGCCTGGTCTTTTTTTTTTTATTATATTGGAAATGATTCCACAGAGACAAAGTGTACAAGTTGTTTTATAATGGATTACTGCACAAGATACACAAGGAAATCAATACTCAAGTAAGAATACACATATACCTTGTATTTAGACAATATCTGTTAAACTAGAGTACAGCTTTAAAGTGGAAATCAGAAAAACAATACACGCTTGAATCTCATATAACATTGCTGTTTTGTCTGCCAAAGGATTTATAAATCAGTTCATCAAGCCTTGTGATCCAAAGTCTGCCACACTGCACAGCCAAGAAGACCACTCTACTACTTATTACATTGGATTGGGCCTCCATACTTATTACATTGGATTGGGCCTCCATACTTATTACATTGGATTGGGCCTCCATACTTATTACATTGGATTGGACCTCCACTGATTGGACATGGGTGACAGTGGTGTTGATTTAAGGGCCCACTTATAAAGCAGCGGACTATCCGAACTGTGGCCATAATGCTGCTTTTCTAATAAAAGCTTCTCTAGGGCATTTATAAAGCATAGTTGTGTGCTTTATAAGTGCAGTTTATGCTTGCTTTTGGACTAATGAAATCTATTATAGTCCAATGCTGCCTTTCTCAACTTTTTTTTTTTTTTTTTTACACCATAGAGGAACCCTTAAATTAATTTATGGACCATAAGGAACCCCTGCTAAAATTAATGTATACAAGCTTACAGTACATCAATTAATTGTAAATATAATAAAGGAGTAGACAATGGGTTGAAGCTAGCATAATTGACCATATGTTAATGCTTCCCCACCACTACACAACAGCTGTACTTTTAGTAATAAAAACAATTTAATGGTCAAAAAAGAAATGCAGAAAGGGAAAATTATAGTATCCTTTTTACATTGGGGGTGAATGGAAAATGCCCCGTTGCAAAAGTGGTCAATAAAGTCCCCTTTACACTGGTGGCTAGTATAAAGGTGTCCCTTATGAAGAAATTTCTTCATAGACTGGACATTTATATTGAAGGATACAGTGCCTTGCAAAAGTAGTCACTCCCTATTGGCAATTTTTTTTCCGTGTTTTTTGCCTCACAACCTGGAATTAATATGGATTGTTTGAGGATTTGCATCATTTAATTTACAGAACATGCCCACAACTTTGACGTTTTTTTTTTTTTTTGTAAAGCAAACAACAAATAGGACAAAATAACAGGAAAAGTCAATGTGCATATCTATTCACCCCCCTAAAGTCAATACTTTGTAGAGCCACCTTTTGCAGCAATCACAGCTCCAAGTCGCTTTGGATAAAGCTGGATACACACTATACAATTTTCTTTCGATTTTTTTCCCTTTTAGATTTACCAAAACCATATAATAATAATCATGCCTAAACACTTTCAATTTGTATGCAATCAGGCAGGCCCTTGCACTACATAGTTGAAGGTAAATCTTAAGGAAATCTAACAACAAAAGTTGTATAGTGTGTATCCAGCTTTAAGCCCCATACACACGCGTCGAAAATTGGCAGGGAATTTTTGGCCAACGTCCGATCTGCCGATTTTCGGCTTGTTAGTATGATGCTTCCGACAACCAACTCCGACTTTTCGGCTGGACAAATTTTTGTTGACTGTCAACATAACGTCCGATTTTCGTGCAGTCAGTACAGATTTCGACAGGGAAAAATCTGATGAGCAAGTCTGAGCATGCTCAGTGACACAAAGAAAGCAAACCAACACATGACATCACTTCTGAAGTAGAATTTTGTTGGGCGAGAAAATTAGTGTGCAGTCTAGGCACATTCCAACCAACAAAACACCACTATGGACAAAAGACGGACGATCGGTCGGCCGATAATCGTTGCGTGTGTACGGGGCTTAAGTCTCTATGAGCTTGCCACGTCTTACCACTGGGATTTTGCCCATTCCTCCTTACAAAAAACTGCTCCAGCTCCTTCTAGTTGGATGGTTTGCACTTGTGAACAGCAATCTTTAAGTCTGACCACAGATTTTCTATTGAATTGAGGTCTGGGCTTTGACTAGGCCATTCCAACACATGTACATGTTTCCCCTTAAACCACTCAAGTGTTGCTTTAGCAGTGTGTTTGGGGTCATTGTCCTGCTGGAAGGTGAACCTCCATCCTCAAATCACGCACAGAGTGGCACAGTTTTGCTCAAGAATATCCCTGTATTTAGCACCATCCATCTTTCCCTCAACTCTGACCAGTTTCCCAGTCCCGGCTGCTGAAAAACATCCCCACAGCATGATGCTGCCACCACCATGTTTCACTGTGGGGATGGTGTTCTTTGGGCGATGTGATGGTGTTGGGTTTGCGACAGACCTAGCGTTTTCTTTGATGGCCGAAAAGTTCAATTTTAGTCTCATCAGACCAGAGCACTTTCCTCCCACATGCCTTTTCGCAAACTCAAAACGTGCCATTTTGTTTTTTTGCTGAAAGTAATGGCTTCTTCTGGCCACTCTGCCATAAAACCCAACTCTATGGAGCGTATGGCTTATTGTCCTCCTATGTACATATACTCCAGTCTCTGCTGTGGAACTCTGCAGCTCCTCCAGGGTTACCTTAAGCCCCGTACACACGATAAGAAAATCTGAAGGGAAAATTCGTCCGACGACCCATCTGCCGATTTTCGGATTGTTAGTACGGTGCTTTCGACAGCCGACTCCGACTTTTCGGCCAAAAAAATCCTGATGTGCCGGCTATAAAATTTTTGTTGTCCGTAATACAACGTCCGATTTTGGTCTCATTAGTACAGATTTTGACGGAAAAAAATGTTAAGAGCAAGACTAGGCATGCTCAGAGATGAAAGACCACATACAAAACAATCCAACACATGACATCACTTCTGAAGTAGAATTCTGACTTACGGGAAAATTCGTATGAAAATAACCTCTTCACTTTCCACATCAGACTAGCATGCCACAAAAAACGGACGACAGATCATTCGATTATGTTATCGTGTGTACGGGCTTTAGGTCTCTGTGCTGCCTCTCTGATTAATGCCCTCTTTGCCCGGTTCATGAGTTTTGGTGGGCGGCCATCTCTTCCATGGGCTACAGTTTATTTGTGATGCAGCTTTTGATACAGCTCCTGTGCTGTCCAAACTTTGTTTCAAAGGTAGTGATCGGCACTTGATGTGGCTTAAGAATTGGTCCGCAGACCAAGCCTCTAAAAAAGCTCTCACTGATCTGCCCTTTAAAGGCGATTGCCTGTCTGGGGCTACCCTGGATGAAATCATTAAGGGTATCACGGCGGGGGGGGGGGGAGAGTACCTTCCTGCCATAGTCTAGGAAAGGGAAGGAGCCTGGTCTTCTTTTAGCGACCCCTAGCCACACACTTTTTAGTTCGTACCTTGATTCAGGGGGTTCGATGTGTGGCTCCACCTGTACTCTCTCTTTTGCTGCCATGGGATTTAAATTTAGTACTTTCGGTTCTCCAGAAACCTCCATTTGAGTATAATCGGGAGATTCCCTTGTCTACATTATCCCAGAAGGTGACATTCTTGGTGGCTATTACCTCGGCCCGCAGGGTATCGGAATTGGCGGGATCATCCTGTCGCAGTCCCTATTTAGTGGTCCATAGGGATAAAGTGGTTCTTCGTTCTGGTCCATCATTCCTGCCCAAAGTTGTCTCTGACTTCCATTTGATTGAGGACATTGTGTTGCCTTCCTTGTGTCCCAAGCTGGCTCATCCCAAGGAATTTGCTTTGAATACCTTGGATGTGGTTCATCCGATATGGGTGTATCTGGCAGCTACAGTCCTTTCAGAGGTCAGACTCGCTTTTTGTGGTTACAGACTGACCAAGAAAAGGGCTGGCTGCTTCTTCGGCTACCATCTCCAGATGGATCAGACAGACGGTGACTCAGGTTCCACCTTTCCCTGCCACGACGCATTCTACTCGGGTGCTGAGTGCTTCTTGGGCCTTCCGTCATCAGGCATCAAAATCGCAAGTTTGCAAGGCGGCCACTTGGTCGTCTGTGCATACATTCCCAAGATTCTATAAGTTAGATACTTTGGCATCTGCGAATGCTTTTTTTTTGCCGCAAAGTTTTGCAGGCTGCTGTTTGAGAGAGGCTGTTCCCTCTTGAGGGGTATTTTTCTTTAAACTTTTTTTTTTTCAGACGGGGGCTCCTGTGTCCTGGTTAAGGGCTCTCATGTTTAGCCTTGGGTTATTTTCCCCACCCCTCATTTTCCTTTTAGCACTGATTTTGGACGTCCCAGTAGTGATTTATGGAGCGATGTGTCCGTCATCGACGGACACAGCAACCACCCCTCTATGGAGCTCTGATACTTCTAATACTGCTTGCTACTAAACTGATTACCTAGAGCAGAGAGTGAAGTTGTATACTAAGCTGAGGATGGCCCATGGGCGTAGCCAGGTATTTATTGTTCTGCCTAGTCCTACTCCTGGAAGGAGACAATATAACCCAGTAGTTATGATTTATGGAGCACTGTGAACCATCTCTGAGCTCAGAGAAATGGATTTTATGGGAAGTACAAAAATCCAATTATTTTTTCACAGAGCAGCCCAGAAACTACTCCTTCGGGGTCCCCTCGTTTGCAAACTTGGCTCCTCCTATTCTATGTCTGCCCCTATAACAAACACTTGGGCAAGGTGTGCAGGTTTAATCCTAAATCGGGCTGTGTGCGTCCATTGGCCAGCACCCGATGATTGGCATGTTTGTGTAAAATCACAGCACAGCCAGGTTTCTGAGGAATGGAATTCTGACTTACGGGAAAATTCGTATGAAAATAACCTCTTCACTTTCCACATCAGACTAGCATGCCACAAAAAACGGACGACAGATCATTCGATTATGTTATCGTGTGTACGGGCTTTAGGTCTCTGTGCTGCCTCTCTGATTAATGCCCTCTTTGCCCGGTTCATGAGTTTTGGTGGGCGGCCATCTCTTGGCAGGTTTGCTGTTGTGCCATGTTCTTTCCATTTGGTTATGATAGATTTGATGGTGCTCCTGGGGATCATCAAAGATTTGGATATTTTTTTATAACCTAACCCTGACTTGTACTTCTCAACAACATTGTCCCTTACCTGTTTGGAGAGTTCCTTGGTCTTCATAGCAGTGTTTGGTTAGTGGTGCCTCTTGCTTAGGTGTTGCAGCCTCTGGGGCCTTTCAAAAAAAGGTGTGTATATGTAATGACAGATCATGTGACACTTAGATTGCACACAGGTGGACATCATTTCACGAATTATGTGACTTCCGAAAGTAATTAGTTCCTTTTTTTGGGCTTAATAACAAAGGGGTGAATACATATGCACATGCCAATTTTCTGTTTTCAATTTCTAACAAGTTTTATGTATATATTTTTCTCATTTCACTTCATCAACTTAGACTATTGTGTTAAGAATCTTCACATAAAATTTAGATTAACAAAACATTGAACTTAGAGCCGGTTCACACTGAGGCGACACGACTTCGGGGGGCGACCTGTGAAGTCGCGTGCACAGCGACTCCGGCGCGACTTGCAGGGACTTCACATAATGGAAGTCTATGCAAGCCGCTCCGAGGTCGCCCCAAAGTAGTACAGGACCCTTTTTCTAAGTCGGAGCGACTTGTGTCGCTCCTATTAGAATGGGTCCTGTACTACACTATGGACCGCGACTGACCGCGACTTGTCAGGCTGACAAGTCGCGGCAGTGTGAATGGGCTCTCAAGGATGTAATGTAATAGGTATAAAGTCAAGATTGGTGAATTTTTTTTCAAGGCACTGTATATATTGTGCACTTATTGTAGATCAGTGTTTCTCAACCATTTTTCAGTCAAGGCACCCTTTAAAAATTATGGACAGTCTCAAGGTGCCCCATTCTAAAATGTAGAAACTATTCAAATAGTCTTACATAATGCAGCAACATCCACAAGGCCAAGTAGGACACCTAACGTTAGAGATGATTTATTCTTCCAAAGCAAATACACTTTTGTAAACTGGTACTGACTAGTATTCCAATGTTTCTCTTCTCCCTCAGTTTTTCTCTATCATTCAGCTAATGTGAGGGGCAGGGGAGGGTCAAACAAGGATGCTATGCAGGCAACTGGCATCCTCCTTATCAACTGATAATGCCAATGGTTATTAAGACGCCAGCAGTTAGAAGGTTGTAATTGTGCACAATGAAAACCTTTTTTTGAAATCAACTTTTGGGCAATTTTTATCCATTTTGCCAAGGCACCCCTGAAGAAACACCCCAGGGTACCTGGGCACACTGGTTGAAAAAGGCTGTTGTAGATTGTATTTATTTTTAGGTTTATCTTTATATTCATATTTATACTCTATACAGGTTTTCACACTATTATCTTTGCAGTGCTATTATTTTACTTTTAACTGTAGTATTTATGGGAACACAAATTGGTGTATTAGCAGCAGTTGTTTGCTTTCATTTTTTGTTTATCTTTTTTACTTTTAATACTTATTTGTATGGTTTTCTTTAAAGGATAAGTTCACCTTTGGGAACATGTTACATGTTCCCAATGCTGCAGCCGCTGTGCGATTAACGATGTGGTAGTTGATTGATTCTTTTTGTCAGATTTGTATCTGTGTGCCCGTACGGGATGTACTGACAGATCTGAATGAGACCTGCATGGCACCAGCGATTTGCTTTACAGGCTCAAAAAAAGAACCGCAAATAATAAATGCACATTTTTTTTTTACCTGCAGAAAAAATGTGCATTTATTTTTTTCTAAAAAGTGAACTTATCCTTTAATTGGTTTGGAGAGTGAACACTGCTTTCCTGGGGCTAATCATATCAGCCTAGGGTCAGCTCTACCCCTCTGACCAATCGTAGGCTGACATGAAAGGAAAATTACGGAAAGTATGGTAACAATTTTCTGTGTTCCTGGGACTAATCATGTCAGCCTCTGAATGGTCAGAGGGGTGAAGCTGACATGATGAGCTCCCAGGAAAGGAAAATTATGGTAACAATTTTCCGTATTTTCTTGTTTCATCACACTTTATATTATAGTCTTTTGATGTAACGCAGGAGGTATACACATTTTTTTATTTATGCCCCCCATACATTGCTGATCAGCAAGAGAGATGAGAACAATGGCGGTCAATGGAAGGCATGTTTTTTGTTATACTGCTCAAGGAACCACTAGTAATGTCTGGAGTAACTCCGGTTGAACAAGGCTGCTCTAATGAAAAAGAAAAAAGGCCTGGGGCAGAAGACAATCTGACAGGTGTCTTAAAACACTTCTGCACCGGAAGGATTTCCCCCTTAAGCCCCGGAGGATTTGGCTGCTCAAAGACCAAGGCCTATTTTGCGATTCGGCACTGCGTGACTTTAACGGACAATTGTGCGGTCCCCACAAACAGAGCTTTCTTTTGGTGGTATTTGATCACCTGTGCGATTTTTACTTTTTGCGCTATAAACAAAAAAAGAGCGACAATTTTGAAAAAATAATATTTTTCAAATTTTTTTATATGAAATTCTCAAAAAAAAAAAAGTAAAAATCAAAGTTTAACATTTTAGGCCAATTTGTTTTCTGCTACATATTTTTGGTAAAAAAAAATCGCAATAAGCTTATTGGTGTGCGCAAAAGTTATTGCGTTTACTAACTATGGGAAAGATTTGTCATTTTTATTGTTTTTTTTTTTTTTTTAACGAGTAATGGCGGCGATCTGCGATTTTTTTTTTTTTGCAGGACTGCGACATTGCGGTGGACAGATCGGACCCTTGACTGACATTTTTGACACTTTTGGGGGTACCAGTGACATTACTGCAGTAATCAGTGCTATACATATGCACTGTTACTGTAAAAATGACACTGGCAGGGAAGGGGTTAACTTTATTTGAGAAGGAGGGGTTAAGTGTGTCCCTAGGGGCGTGCTTCTAACTGTGATTGGATGTGGCTTTTCATGTAATAGCAGGACCGTATGATCTCTGCTGTTACACAAGGGAGAATGACAGGCGGCTTTGTTTACATTAGCCACCTGACTTTTGCGCAAACCAATCAAAATACGCTTTTTTGCGTTTTTTTGTTTTTTTTTACCAAACATATGTAGCAGAAAACAAATTGGCCAAAAATATAAAAAAAATTTAGATTTTTACATTTTTTGGGGGGAATTTCATATAAAAAATGTGAAAAATATTATTTTTGCAAAATTTTTGCTCTTTTTTTTGTTTATAGCGCATGATCAAAAAATCGCACAGGTGATCAAATACCACCAAAAGAAAGCTCTGTTTGTGGGAAAAAAAAGGATGTCAATTTCATTTGGGTACAGCGTCGCATGACCGCGCAATTGTCCGTTAAAGTCACGCAGTGCCGAATCGCAAAATAGGCCCTGGTCAGGAAGGGGGTAAAATCTTCCGGGGCTTAAGTGGTTAAATAATGTTCTGCTTGCGGAGAGCGATAAGCGCTCTGTTATAAGTAAGCCCTTTAATGTCCAGTAAACAAGCTGAAGGCTGAGAGGTGGCTTTGGCTTTGGCAAGAGTTGAAAGTGTGTAAATCACAAGGCTGGCTGTACAGAATACAAATCCTTGGCAAGTAAAGCAGTAAACACATAGGAGTCACAATTGTGTTTCTAGCGGTGTGGCTAGTGTTCCTAGGGTTTTACATTTTAGCGTTTTAACCTGTACCTTCTGCCTGTGCTTTAAAATGACCCTGTCATGAGAAAGTTTTACTGAAACAGTTATTTGTTGAAGTAGGCAGTGAATACTGACTGCTCGCGCCATTGAAATCTGCTCAGATCACTGGAACTGGTCCTTCACGGTTCCTTGGCGTGTCAGGCTCCTGGGTGCCTTGCAGCTCTCCCTGGTTCTTGCCTATGAGCTCAGATCACCATCATGGGGAGGTCAGCAGGAGGAACCAGTGGGGGACCCAGGAATTTATCCTACTTTTTTATTGTGGATTATGAATATGATCATAAAATATTCCTTGCTCATGCACATAAAACGAGGTTCTGCCTTTGCAGTAATCGTGCTAGAAGTCCCCATGTTGTGATTTTCAATGCTGACCCCATGGAATTTGTCTGGACTTCAAGATGCATTTTTCAGTGCAAAAAAAAAAAAATAGAAGGATATTGCAGGGCATGTGTGAGATGTGATCTCAAGCTTGCTGTGGACTTCTGCTCTTGGAACCAGCTTACTGTCCCTAGCAGAGCAGTGGAAATTTTTGTTCCTATCCACACAGTATTTGCCATGGCTGCAAGGAGGAAATTAACCAGAGTGGTTGCTTCTTAAAGTGGAGTTCCACCCATTTTTGGAACTTTAGATCTATGTAATCCCCTTTAAAATGGCTTTTACCAATGGAAACTTTTTTTTTTTGCTAGTAAATACCTTAATTTCGGCTTTATTCCTCCTCTCCTCACTTCCTGGTCCGATCGGCGATGACGTCATTCGGCGATCCGCAGTGTCTGCTGGGATGTATTCTATTCCAGAAATCTCGCAGTAGCTGACTGTACTGAGCCGTGCCTGCCCCGCCTCCACCCCGCCTCCTCTCATTGAGTTGCATTGTATGAATGTATTAAGGCTGTTCTCTGCCCCGCCTCCGCCCCGCCTCCTCTCATTGAGTTGTAAGAGGAGGCGGGGCAGAGAACGGCCTTAAAGTGGAGTTCCACCCTATTTTTATACTTACCTCCATCTTCTCGCTCCGGGTCACCTGAAAAAGAAATGGATAATCGCATATTTTTTTTTTTTTTACTTACCTCGTAGCGAAGAAAATATACTTACCTTACTTCCTTCTTCCTCCTTCCTCGGCCGCGGCCCGTCGTCACTTCCTGGCTCTGCAATGATTCCTGGGAGCTGGACGTCATAGTTCCCAGGAATCATTGCGCCTGCACCGGCCCCGACGTCAGTTCCGGGTCGCGCGCGTCATCCCCTTCTAAACAGCTTCTGGGCATGCCCAGAAGCTGTGGAGGGATGACGCGCGCGACCCGGAAGTGACGTCGGGGCCGACGCAGAGCATCGTGGGACCAAAGAAGGCGGAAGAAGACGCCGAAGAGGACGCGCTGGCTTCAAGCTGCCCACATCTGAGATGGCAGCGCTGGACAAGACGTTTGCAAGGTAAGTATTTGTCCTAACAGGTAAGTGCAACCCGGGACAGATCAGAGGCTAGCCATTGTGGAATGCACTAGCCCTGACTGTCCCGGGGGTATTAAAAAAAAAAAAAATCCAGGGTGGAACTCCGCTTTAATACATTCATACAATGCAACTCAATGAGAGGAGGCGGGGCGGGCACGGCTCAGTACAGATACAGCTACTGCGAGATTTCTGGAATAGAATACATCCCAGCAGACACTGCGGATCGCCGACTGACGTCATCGCCGATCGGACCAGGAAGTGAGGAGAGGAGGAATAAAGCCGAAATTAAGGTATTTACTAGCAAAAAAAAAAAAGTTTCCATTGGTAAAAGCCGTTTTAAAGGGGATTACATACAGCTATGTATTCCAACCTATTAAAAATGGGTGGAACTCCGCTTTAAAAATAAATCCTCTACCTAATTGGGTGGTAACAGCTACACTTTTCTCCCTGGGACCAACATGTGAAAATAGGACAGAGAATAGCCACGCCTCCTTTACTGGCATTTTCTTGCACTTGAGAACTACAGGGGTGGAGCCATTGTTGGACAGATTTCACAGTCTGCATTTAAAGGAAGGCACTATAGGCTCTTCAAGAACACAGAGAGCAGCACCTTGTATTATATGTATTCATGCTATTAAGTTTAGAAATTTGTGGACCCAGCATTGTATATAATGTGTGCTTGGTTAAATCCGCTGAATAAATGTGTTTGTTTTTTAACTGATTTGTATAGTGTGTTTTAAACTTGGGATGCAATTTTGCTCCAGGAAAGATTCATTACAAATTTCCCCCTACCCTTGACATTACCATAAATATTAGATAAAACATTTTTTTTTAACACAGATCTATGGAAACGTCATTGTAGTCAAGGGTAGATGTTTGGAATTGCAAAACTCTGCTGTCCATTTGGAGCTGAAGTTTCCTCAAACATCTGATTGGGGAGGTCTGTGATTATATCTGTTAAAATCATAAGTAGTGGGGGTGCGTTTGGAGTGTTTTTAATAAAATATATTTTAATGCAAAACCATGGCCATATTTAACAGATGCGTACAATAAATTAAAGTGTATGTATGGCATTACCCAAATTGACCCCAAAACCTCCCTCTTTCCTCCTCTTGATCATGTCCCAGCATTTTTTTTTATAAATTGTTACTGCAGCAAAATCCCATCTTGGAATACAATACAAAGCAGGAAGTCTAATGGGCCATACACACTATAAGATTTTCTAAAGACTTTTTCCTTTAGACTTACCAAAACCATATATTATGAGGTCAAACCTAAACACTTTCAATTTGTATGCAATCTGGCAGGCCCCTGCACTACATAGAAAAGGTAAATCTGAAGGAAAAAGTCTTTAGAAATTGTTAATAGTGTGTATGGCCCTTTAGACCATGGGCTTTTTTGCTGCTCCCTTTAACCACTTTACCACTAGAGCATTTTGCTGTCTTACGCCTGGGCCACTTTTTGCGATTCGGCGCTGTGCAACTTTAACTGACAATTGCGCGGTCAGGCGATGCTGTACCCAAACGAAATTTACGTCCTTTTTTTCCCCACAAACAGAGCTTTCTTTTGGTGGTATTTGATCACCTGTGCGATTTTTACTTTTTGCGCTATAAACAAAAAAAGAGCGTTTATTTTGAAAAAATAATATTTTTAACATCTTTTTATATGAAATTCCCCCCCAAAAAAATGTAAAAATCAAGCTTTTTTTTAAATTTTTGGCCAATTTGTTTTCTGCTACCTATGTTTGGTAAAAAAAAAAAAATCACAATAAGCGTATTTTGATTGGTTTGCGCAAAAGTTATTGCGTTTACTAACTAAGGGAAAGATTTCTGTCATTTTTGGTGTTTTTTTTTTTTTTTTATCGCGTAATGGCGGCGATCTGCGATTTTTTTTTTTTTTTTTTGCGGGACTGCGACATTGCGGCGGACAGATCGGACCCTTGACATTTTTGACACTTTTGGGGGTACCAGTGACATTACTGCAGTAATCAGTGCTATATATATATATATGCACTGTTACTGTAAAAATGACACTGGTAGGGAAGGGGTTAATTTTATTGGAGAGGGAGGGGTTAATGTATGCCTGGTGCTTACTAACGTGTGTGGGGGGGGGGAGGTGACTGAGTGACACAAGGACAGATCGCATGTTCAGCTATGCTGAACCCTGCAATCTGTCACTCCCTGTCACTGAGGAGATCCGCCCGCTCTGTTTACACAAGCGGGCGGATCTCCAAACTAGATTCCCCGGCGATCGGGGAAGAGCAGCGGCGATCGCCGCCGCTCCTCCCCTGGCCCGACTCCCGCTGTGACTGAAAACAGCGGGAGCGATAACGAGCCACATTGCTGTAGTGCCACAGTGCTAAAGTGGTTAAAGGGGGTGTAAACCCTTCTTATTTCTATATTAAAAAAAAAAAAAATCTATACTTGCTTCTCTATGCAATCTTTTTGCACAGAGCAGCCCCGAACCTCTTCTGGGGTGCCCTGCTGATGCTGCAGGCCCCTCCTCTTCATTGGGTGCCCTATGGAAAGCAGCTGTCCCTGGGGCCACCCCTGCAGGCTCCTTCCTGAGTCCCACTGCTGCGCCCATTGACAAAGATGGCAGGACTTGACCACACCCCCCCACGTCACTGGATTTGATTGACAGCAGTGGGAGCCAATGACACAGAGTATTAAGAGCCAGATGCTGGTCCAGACCCGAGGAAGGGCAGAATGTGAGGAATAAAATGAATCTGGGCCTTGAGGTGTTTGCTCTCACATCAGTCAAAGCAGGCCTTTCATGTGCAATGTAGATCTTATGAAAGGTAGATTTTCTCAGAAGAAAGGTGGGAATGAATGTGTCCATAATGCCCCTTTCTTTAAAAACCTGGGTTTGGACAGCTATGCCAATAAAGCCAGCAACTTAAAAGCAGGGTGGAATCAGAGGCTCCTGCTTGGTACAGGCAAAGCCTCATCTTCTAGCAGTCTGTGGGGCAAGTTCTCCTGATGCCAATTTAGAGCAATAAGGATCATTGGAATTTGTTCATCCTCTATTTTGCAGAGCAGTCGAGGGAGAATCAGCAAGGGAGGGAATGCATACATAAGTCTGGACAGGGACCAAGGAATCCACTGTAATGGCCAGTGGATACCAGGATCTGGCCACAACCCTGTGCAGTTTCTCGTTAAAGCTGGAGGTCATGATGTCCACATCTGGTGTTCCCAATTTCTGACAAAGCAGAAAAAGTGTCTGTTTGTCCCACATTGTGAGACTGTGGAACTGAAAAGACGGAACCCTTTGCACAAACAACTCGGGGGGGGGGGGGGTCCTGGTTGACCTGAGAGTCCCACATATGGCCCACAAAGAAGCAGCAATTGTTTACTGGGGAAAGAAAATTTTGTCTTGAGCCTGGTCCAAGATCTGCTCTAAATACTCCAGATTCATAGGCTGGGGGGGCAGACTTATTGAAGTTGATCAGCCATTTGAAAGTTTGAAGAAACTGACTTGGCTTAAAGTGGTTGGAAAGGCTGAAGGTTTTTAATCTTCATGCATTCTATGCATGAAGGTAAAAAAACTGTGTGCTGCTTTCCTCACAACCCCCAGCCCCCTAGTATTTACCTGAGCCCCCCCCCCCCCACTCGATCCAGTGATATACAGCTGTCCTGGGACTCCCTCTCTTCATTAGCTGAGACAGTGGAAGCAATCGGCTCTCACTGCTGTCCATCACAGCCAGTGAGCTTAATGAGGATAGAGCAGGGGGTGGGGACAAACCGCAGCTCTTTGGTTTATGCAGGGCTCGGGACTGAGCATGCACCAGTGCCCACCATAGCAAGCAGCTTGCCGTTGGGGGGGAGGGGCCAGGAGTTCTGGAGGGGATTCGAGAAGAGGATCAGGGCTGCTCTGTACAAAACCATCACACAGAGCAGGTAAGTATGGCATTTTTTTGGTTGTCCCAGCTAATCCTCCCACCATATGTTGGAGCTGAGACAATATATAATCGGGGTCCTCAATAGGCGGGCTTCGGGCCACGTTCGGACCCAGATGCACTTAAATCTGGACTGCAGCAGCTGTGTGTCCCCCGCCCCTGTTTAAGTCACAGGGAACAGAAGGCCTCCAGGGGGAGTGG
Source organism: Pelophylax lessonae (assembly GCF_965119305.1). NCBI lineage: Eukaryota > Metazoa > Chordata > Amphibia > Anura > Ranidae > Pelophylax > Pelophylax lessonae. The sequence goes on along the minus strand of NC_138777.1, from coordinate 45,558,632 downwards.
CAGCTGTCCAACCCCTCTCCTCCCTCCAATGCACCCGCTGAATCCAAAGCAAGGAGGAGGGCAGATGGCACAGAGCCTGGCAGCAGCAGCAGCAGGCGAGCACACCCAGGAGAGGAGTCCACCCCGCCACCCACAACACTGAGTTAAGGTAGGGAGAAGATTATTAAGGGGGGGCTGTGATGTGATATCTGTGGCTGTGATGTGAGAGGGGGAAGCTTAGAAATGGGGAGGACGGACTATGGGGGGGGACAGACTATGAGGGGTGAGCTGTGATATGAGTGGCTGTGAGAGGAAGGGGACTATAATACTGAAGGGCTGTGATATAGAGTAAGGTAAGAAGGGGGAGCTGTTATGTGTTGGATGTGATGTAAAGGGGGAGCTTTGATATGGGGGGGCTATAATGTGAAAGGAGGCTGTGATATTGGGGGCTATGATATGAGAAGGGGGCTGTGATATGAAGGGTTTGTGATGTGGGGGGTTTTGATTGCAATGGGCGCTGTGATCTAAGCACGTTGCTAATGTTGGGGGCTCTAATGTGAAAAGGGGGTTGTGATGTAAGAGGGGCTGTGATAGGAAAAGGGGGGCTGAGGACATTCATTTAAAGGGGGCTGGGACGTGAAAGACCTGAGTCATAGCAGAAAAATTTGATTCGGACCTTTGCAGAAAGAACATGTTACCAACCAAAACTCTATGAATTTTAATTGAGTACCCCTAATATATAATATAGCTACGGGTTCAGGAGAGCCAACCCCCCCACATCCTTGGACTTCTGCAGCTGCTCAAATTTTATCCTGGCTGCACCTCCCTTCTATAGCAGGGTCCTAAAAATAGAATTAAGAACTCAAAATATTTTCATTGGAATCTCTACCGGGAGTTGTGAAGGTGGTATAATAATTGTGGCATTAAGATAATTTTGATCAAATTTTCTCTTCCAGCAACAGCGAGCCACATTTTTTTCTCCATATCTTGACCTTATCTCTAAATTCCACCAGTAACGGAAGGATGTTTAAATGGCAAAATTCTAACTGCAATGGAGATATTACTAATCCCAGGTATTTGAAGGATGCTACTCCAGGTACCGGACAAAAGGTTACCACTTGGGGGGTGTATACCTTGATCCAATGCAAGGAGGGCAGATTTTGACCAGTTACTTTTGAGCCCAGAGAAATGCCCACAATCCGTAATAATGGACAGGACGGTTTTTTAGGGAGGTGTCCATGTCCCCTAGTAGCAGGAGCATGTCATCCGCATAGAGTAGGATCTTCTCCTGTAAAATGCCATATCTGAACCCCACTATTCGGTCATTAGCCTTAATGCATGCAGCCAGCAGCTCAATTGCCATAGCGAACAGGAGCGACGAGAGGGGGCAACCGTGCCTGGCACCCCTTCCCAAATGGAAACTGTCTAAAAGACACCTGCGGCTGACCGTATAGCAAGCTGCATGCTGAGAGCCAGAGACAGCTGTCAGTCAAGTAGTTGGGAGGATCCTGACAACATGGTTGGGATCTTTTTAGAGCCTGGAGTGGCCCTTTGACATCAACTGGGAGGTTGCCAGCCAGAGAAGTGTAGCTAGAATCAGTCAAGGGAGCCGTATCAACATAGGACCTTGTACAGTGTTTTGATGTGTGCTTCCACAAGTGCTATTAGGACTTTTTTTTTCCCTCTACTCTGTGCCTTGTTTCCACCATTGCTAAGGGAATCCCCATGCGATACTCCTTAAATGGATGCAAAATGAGAGGGCATTAGCAAAAAATAAACCTCTACAAAGGTGATGTCTTAGTTCCTGACCGTGTCTCTGAACAGGTGCCTGGGAAACCAAGACATGCTTCTTGCATTCTCAGTAAAAATGGCAGATGCAATTGCATTAGCTAAAAGGCATAGTGCAACTACACCACCAGATTTAAAAAGGTAAATGTTATGATGTTACTGTCAGCAAAAACTGGATTTTTGTAAGAACTTACCGTAAAATCCTTTTCTCCGAAGTCCATTGACAGACACAGCTCTTATGCTTCTTAGACCATTGGGTTATGCTGCCCCCTACAGGAGTAGTACTAGGCAGGAAAAAAAAACAGTTTGCCACACCTACAGAGGCTGTCCCTATAGGCATAACCCCACACACCCTGCTCCAGCATACCAGTTTCATTGCAAGCAGTGATAAGAAAACCCAAACCATCCCCATATCAGAGGGGCAGGTGCTGCGTCTGTCAATGGACTTCAGAGAAAAGGATTTTACAGTAAGTTCTTACAAAAATCCAATTTTCTCTATCGTCCATCGACAGACGCAGCTCTTATGCTTCTTAGACCATTGGGACATCCCAAAGCAGTGTAGGCAGGAGGGGAGAGAAGAACGCAAAACCAGATAGGTAACGTAAACTCCAAAGGCTAAACATAGCCAACTGCGTAACATGAAGCTCAACCAGGAACAGGCGCTCACCCATGAAAGAAAAACCTCCTAAAGAGAAACAAACGAGTCTCTTTAAACAGCAGCCTGCAAAACCTTGCGGCCAAAGGATGCATCCAAAGATGCCAACAAATCTCCCTTGTAGAATTTTGTAAATGTGTGCACAGATGACCAAGTTGCCGCCTCACAAACTTGCACTACTGAGGCCTGATGGCAAAAAGCCCAAGAGGCACTCAGCGCTCTAGTAGAATGCGCCTTCACAGGGAAAGGAGGAACCTGATGCTTCAATTAATAAGCCTGAACAACCGTTTGCCTAATCCATCTGGATATAGTCGCAGCAGACGCAGCCAAACCTTTACGGGATCCCTCAATAAGGACAAAAAGAGCAGCTGATTTCCTAAAAGACTCAGTGACCATCAGGTAAACTCTGATTGCCCGAATCACATCCAGACAGTGCAAAGCAATTTCCTGGGGATGCTTAGGCTTAGGACAGAGTGAAGGCAACACAATGTCTTCATCTAGATGTAAATCAGACACCACCTTAGGGGAAAAAAAAAAACGGATTAGGTAGGGGTACCATCAAATAAGGCGAACAGGACAGCGCTGCCAATTCAGACACTCTGCAGGCAGAAGTAAATGCCACCAGAAAGGCAACCTTCTGGGATAAAGAAAACAGAGAAATCTCTCTAATGTTCTCACAAGGAGGCTTTTGAAGAACAGACAAAACCAGATTGAGATCCCACGGAGGCAACGGGGGTTTCCTCGGGGGAGCCAGATGACGCACCCCCTGAATAAAAGTGCGAATCAAGGCATTAGCAGCCAACGGACATTGGAAGTAAATAGCTATGGCTGACACTCGCCCCTTGATAGTGCCCAAGGCCAACCACTGCTCAACCCCTTTTTGTTGACGGTGAGGGCAGCGGCTGTTTTCGGCTATTAACCTTTTTCATCACAAAATAGACCTTGATCGCCAGGCTTTCCAGTGCTGCTGAAATCGTGGCCAGCGTCTGCAATCCGAAAGGTCCGATAGTCGCACTAAGGGGGTCTGAGGGTGAAACCACTGCCTGGGACTCCATAATCAGTTCAAAAGAAAAGAGCTGTACTGTCTCTTTAAGACCGTTGAGCGCGATCCCCACCGCCGATCACAAGGTATGTGAAGTCCCCATTAAATATACGCAGATAGCAGAGTGCACAACTATATGCCTACAGAGACCCCAGTACTTTACCACCTCTCTGAGAAGTCTCCAGAGGCAATCTGTGCAGCAGGAAAGTGAAAGTCTCAGAATAGGACATCAGCCTGGATAGAATGTGAAAGGTCATGCAGCCTGTGTGGCTCCATAGGGCTACACAAAAATGGCTGCCAATGCAAGTCAATGGGAAGCACAGGGAACCCTGCACCTTACTACACGCCTTGCGCCATGAGGAGCATCAGAGCAGGATTCAGTGCCTGAAGGAAAAGTTACAGGTCTTGTCCCACTGTTGCAGGGGCCAGGTAAGGTTCTGAAGATGTACAGTGGGTATAGGAAAGAATCAACCACCTCCTCCTTTTTAATAAAATCACATTTTGTTGCTTTGTAGCCTGAAATGAAGACCGTTTTATGCAGCTATATTTACACCAACATGTCAGAAAAAAAATACAAAATCAAACCCCCTCCTAAAATGACTTGTAAACTCATTCAGGTGTAGCTAATCACCATCACAACCACAAAGCAAATTTGACTTTCAACTGAGTTGAGCTATAGTCATTTTAATTCGCTCAGCAAGAAATAGGCTTTCCTGGAGCATTTCAGTCCCAGGTAGTGCAACTGAAGCAAGCAATCAAAAGATATCCTTGATAAACTTGTGGACAAGCACAAATCAGGAGATTGATAGAAAAAAAATATTCAAATGCTTTATCAATGCCTAGAAGCACAGTGAAGTCTTATTAAGAAGTGGAAAATATTTGGTAAAACACAGACCCTCCCCGTTGCTCTAAACTGGATGAAGGAGCCAGGAGGAAACCGGTCTGAGAGGCTACTAAGAGGCCTAAAGCAACTCTGAAGCAGTTTCAGGAATTTATGACAGAGCAGTCATTGTGTGCAAGTGACAAAAAGGGATGGGCCAAACAACCCGCTGTTCGGTTCGCAGCAGAACTCCCAAACAGGGGAAATGTTCTAACCCGATCGGTGAACCCCATTGAAGTCTATAGGAGCCAAACAGGAAAAATGCCCGAATTCCTTTTGAACAAAAGGAAGAAAATGAAGTACGACTTTGCCAACAGCTTCTAACATACACCTCCTACATAGCACAGACAGAGCAGAGTGCTGATGGAAAGAAAGTCCCAGGAATACAAGCCTGTCTTTGTCATGTGATCCACAATCCAGACATCTTCAAGTGTCCATCTACAAACCGGGATCAATTTCAAGTCTAAGCCAGATAAAAATGACTTGTATTTCCAAACAGCTTTTTTGGCTCCATTTGATGAGCATTTATTTAGTACATCAACTACTCCATGATTGAGAGAACGTTCCTGCACCACAGAGGGGTTTTCCAGTTCCTGATGGGTTTGTAACCAAGGCCTATGTTATCAGGATATCTGGTGAGCATATATAAATGCTGATGGAGGAGAACTGTCACCTACTGCATTAGTCACTGGAGGTGAATTCACTGTATCTTTTGAACTTCTTGTTTATACATTTTTGGTGTGTGCATTGACACCTATATATATCACAGTTTATTCTTCACATTGGTTCACAGACTACTATAGAGGATTGGACATTCATTTTTCACCTTCTAATTTGTTTTATGAGCACATCCCATTTTATTATTATTTTGTAATTTATGATGTCATTTGCATATTAGCGCTGCACTTGTTTTTGTTTCACATGGAAAAAGGTGTTATGGTCAGATGAGACTATAAATTTAATTATTTGGCCTCAACACCAAACAATAGGTCTGGCAAAAATCCAAATAACGCCATTCCTACAGTAAAGATGTGGGTGTTTCTCTGCAGCAGGGACTGGAGCACTTGTCAGGATAGCAGAAAAATGGATGGGGCAAAATACCATCAAATTCTTGAGGGAAAATCTGCTGCCCTCTGCCAGAAAGTTGTAATGGGAAGAAAGTTTACTTTCCAACATGACATATATACCCAAAGCACACAGTAAAAATTACCACACAGTGGTTGAAGGAGAAAAAGGTGAATGTCATTGCATGGCCTGGTCAAAGCCTAGACTTAAACCCCATTGAAAATCTGTGGAATGACTTGAAGACTGCAGTCCACGAACCGTCACCATCAAATTTAACTGAACTTGAGCAGTCCTGTAAAGAAGAGTGGGCAAATATTGCAAAGTTAGTATTCACATATCCCAACAGACTAAAGACGGTTCAACAAAATACTGACAAAAGGCGGTTCTGTTCTTGAATTTTCTTTTTTTTCTGTTATTTTGAAGTTAGATCTTTCATTTGGATGCTATAAGGTGCACTAGTAAATACAGCTGGATAAAACAAAAACTGTGTGTCTTCATTTCAGGCTGCAAAGCAACAAAATGTGATTATTTTAATAGGGAGGGGGGGGGGTGATTCTTTTTTTTTACCCCCTGTACATCAAGGGTAACCTATTCAGAAAACTCTAGTAAGCCGTGAGACAATACACAATTGAATCTTGATCCACAAGTGTCAGCTGAAGTAATAAAGAAAAAAAATAAACGGTTGGATCTAGAAAACTTTTTTTAAATTTGTTTTAAGGGGGGCAGAACTCCGCTTTAATCCTCGTGCAACTGCCACTTCTGATATAATAAGAAAGTGTGCACTTTTTCTATGTGACATATCTCTAGAAAGGTCTAAAGGGCTCAGAAGAGGATCATCCTGTTATAGAACCTTAAAAAATGGTTCTAGGCGCTTTCCACGGGGGGTGAGGAATTTGTGATGATACACCATGCCAGACATCCTTTCAGTGGAATATAGATGTAAACAAAATCCGCCATTAGCATAAAACCCTTTTAGGTGATTAAAATGTTAAAATCTCACTGACATTGTGAAGGTAGCAAAAGCGCTAAACAGTAAAAATCCTTCGCCGGCATTATACAAACACTCACACTTCCGGTATTACTCAGACACAATGATGTCAGCACGGAGCTCCGCCCTACATGTTTCGTTTTCCAGGACACCTTTACAATGTAAGTGAGATTTTAAAATTTTAATACATCACCTAAAAGAGTTTTATGCTTTTTGTGTATTCTGATTCTATCTATATTCCAATGAGAGGATGTTTGGCAGAGGCTCACCATTAATTCCACGCCCCCTGTGGAAAGTGCCTGGAACTATTTTTTTTTTTTTTAAGGATCTATCACAGAATGATCGTGTTCTGAGCCCTTTAGATCTTTCTAGAGATAGAAGGTCCATTACAGCAGGTAAGCGTGCACTCTTTCTATCTGCGGTGGGGGTTGCACGAGAATTTATCATCAGTGATGGATATTCATTACGTTTATGAACTTTTAATAAAAAGAATTCTCGATCTTTCACGTGGACTTTTAGTCTCTATTCACACTAGCTTGACTTGTCAGCCTGACAAGTCGCGCTCCATTGACTGCTACGGGACCCGTTCTAATAGGAGCGACACAAGTCGCTCCGACTTAGAAAAAGGGTCCTGTACTACTTCGGGGCGAACTCGGAGCGACTTGCATAGACTTCCATTATGTGAAGTCCATGCAAGTTGCTCTGAAGTCGTGGTGCATGGGAATGCACAAGTCGCCCCCGAAGTAGTACAGAGTTGTGCCGCCCCAGTGTGAACCGACTCTTAGGGTTTGTTAATGTTGCATTATTCTAAATATTTTTGGAGTGTCTAGTATTTGTGCACTTGATACACTTATTTACTTTGGTAGCGCAGCTCTGTAATTTACCATCACACTGTGTCGAACATCTCATGGTTGAGTTGCTGCTTTTCACGTCACAATGTTTTTTTGTTCTTTTTCTGTATATTACTATTATAATACACAAGTGCCAGTTTTTGCACAAATTCTATTCAGAGCGATGTGCACGAGATTAGCTACTCTGCTGGGGTCTCTTCCTCCCTAATAACTACCCCCTACTGCCAATCACAACCAGTGAGCTAATATGGAGAGAGCGGGGGCAGGGCAGGGCTGAGCCTGCTCGGTTGCCCTCCCCCCCCCCCCCCCCATGCAAATTTACACTAAGGGTCCTGGTAACCATTTAAACTAAAATTGAAAGGGAGGAAAATTCTAATTTTCAAGTTGTCACCAGAACAGGAATAGGGAAATTCTCCAATGGGAAAACTTTTTCTGTTGACAACTAATAGGGGGATTTTCCCTTCCCTTTGTAGAGATTTCCTCCTGTTGTGCCTACAGGAAGTAAAAGGAAATCTTCCCAATGAGCCACCATGCCAAAAAAAACAAAAGACAGCAGTTTACCTTTCACGCTATCAAAAATGAAAAAAAGAGATGGCCTTTAGATTTACCTTATTTCCGGAAGTCTTGAGGACCCTAGGAATTGTTAGACTGTACTGTTGCCTACATGGAAGCCTGGAACCCCCAACCTCTCTCCTACCCATCATGCTCCAGTCATGTGGTAAAATTGATTTTATGGCAAGTAAAAAAAAAAAAAAAATCAAATTACTTTCTTGTCTTCTGGGGAGAAAGGAATTTAAACCCATTTGAGACTTCCAATAGCAGTCAAACTTAGTGATTTGGAAACACAGCTTAAAAAAACCCAAAACAAACCACTAAAAGGGCTAAGGACTGCCTAATACCTGAATCTGAATGGATGAGGTGGGATGCTAATATGACCACATGCGCAAGAATATTGGAGGATCAACCTGATGCTCCAGACCAGGATAGAGAAGGTAACCCCCCAGTGGTAAACTTGCCCCAGAAACAATCCCAGAGTCAGCAAAGCTCAGTAACCAGAAGAGATGGAACAATAACAATCTCAGGCATGTTGGGTAGAAAAAGGGTTAGACTGGGGGGGGCTGTCAAAAAGTTGCAGGGTGCCAAGTCAGGGAAATAAGTGAAAAAGGTCAAGTTTTGGAATGGATTTTTGGGCCCGAAACTCGAACACTTAACGAATCATGTACAGGAACATTGTCGTGGTGGAGAATCCACTTGTCAGGCCAGAGTTCCAGTCTTTTCCTCTGAACAAATTTTTGAAACCTTTTCAGAATTTCCAAGTAACAAACATGCGTTTCCTGGCCGCCCACTTCTTGCATCATCAGGGAGACCTCTTACCACCCCTTCTGACACTGCATAATGGTATTCAAAAGCACTCAATTCCTTCATGGAATGTTCACCATAGGCCTGTTTTAACAGAGCTAAAATTTCACTCCCACTTTTGCCAATTTTTACACAAATTCAATGTTAGTCTGTCGCTCCAGATTTCTGTCACTCATTTTCTGCCAACAGTGCAACACACTTGTTAGTTCTTCTACTACTCTGCAAAAACTGAGTGAACTGGTCTGTGATCTTGGTGACTGCAAATTAGAACACATTTGAATGTGAATGACTGTGTGACCACCGTAATGCTACACTGCAGCAGTCATTCAGAGAATTTAATTGTCACGCCTTGTATAAGTAGACCTTGTAAATAGTATTTAGAAAGGGAACAAAATTGGGATACATCTCCAGTTCTACTCGTTTAGGCCTCATTCACATGGGGCAGATGCCCCCATCTCAGCAGAGAATCTTTCCACTGATCCTCACGGAGCAGGCAGATGGTTTGTTAGTGTCCGCTCCACTTATGCAGAGCGGATACAGACACAGCCTGTGGTCCTTTATGGGCAGCTGGATGTAAATGGACCGCCTGTCCATTTACACCTGATAGCCATCCCCATCTGTCTGTTTTTATCGGACAGGATTGGATCTGATGTCGGCCGGTGGCAACAGGCACAAGTCCATTAACACCCACCCCTCCATTAAGGGCAATGGATGGTCCAAGCAGGTCCACCTAAAAAAACTGACTGGCAGACCAATCAGTCTGCCTGTGTGAAAGGGGACATACAATAATAAGATAATATTACAAAACAGCCAAGCATATTCAATTATCACCTTCCGCTTTATTTTTCTAAATGTCACATTCAATTTTGGTAATTTCACAAGGATTAAAAACAAAACAGAAACATTGTTAAAAGATTGTGTGCAAAATAAGCCAACAGTTTTAAAATGACACAGAAGTAATGGTTACTGCAGATTGTGTCCCACTTGGTAGACCTATGGAAGTGTACTGGTACCCTCTGAAACAGGAAAGTGTATGTGTTCCCCTGAGTAACTAAAATAGGGTACTTGCACATGGCCATATCGGACCATATAGCACACATTCTGGTGCATTTCCTCAGCAGGGAGTCCATAGGGGCCTAAGTACACCAGGCTATAAAAATCAATGGCTGTGTGCAGCTATACGCACCCACTTGCATCCGTACTAGCATTTCAGTTGTATGCTCATACACAGGCATATGTTTACGCAAGTATTTGTGTAACTGCCTACAGCCATTGACTTCTATAGTTCAACTTTATGCAGCATTTGTGGGCTCCCTGATAGAGAAAATGCCAGAATTTGCACTTTGTGGCCAGATACAGCTGTGTGCACATACCCTTATAGTTGTGGTAAAGATCAAATTCCAGCAAAGAAGAAAACCAGTACTATCACTTGAATCTAGCTGCTAAAATAATCAAGACAACAGAGTATGATTCAGCTCATCATCACATATCCATTACTAAAATAATCAGTTTTGGGCAGACTAAGGTAGGCCATGTGTTCTGCCGATGGGCGGCCATCCATGCTGGGAGAACATAGTAATTATTGTTAGCTGGTGGCAATAGTTGTATGCTAAAAATATGACAGGCCGGTTGTACTCAAGTTGATCGATGGATTTACTTGGGTACAATCACCCTGCCAATACATGGATCCCATGTTGGCCAGTCCCTGATGAACCGGCCAAGATTTGAACCATTTATGGCCAGCTTAACACTTTAAAGTGTACCAGTCACCAATGCACCACAAAGACACAGGTGAACCAAAACACAGGCTACTGCCATAAAACTGCCTCCAGGCAATGTAATATTACTGCAACTGAAAAACAAACTGAAACACAGTCTGTTCACATATTAACTGCCTTCCATCACTCTAGGTGACAAAAACACATTAAAGCAAAGAAAGCAATTTTCAACTAGAAAGAGCATACAAACGAACATAACACATGAATACAATGTCAACAGTACCTAAATAAGGTTCAAGAATCTGACAACGTGATAACAAAAAACAAAAAGGGGTGCAAGTCTAAATCAGCTAAAAACACATACACAAAATCAGGAGACATTTAAAATCAAATTAAAAATACAAGATATGAGTAAAAAGTAGCAGTGCTGCCTGGAATAGATATATAGCTGGTGTATACAACTACTATGGAAGAAACAACACCCTTCATTCTTTACCACTAGATAGATCCACTGCATGGTTTGCTACATATCAGAAATAATTAAACTGGCGAAAGAGAATCATCAAATTAGACCTAACCCTCATTGCTTTTCTAGAACTCTTCCATGACACCTTTCACTTAAGAGGGATCAACACCTAAGGCTAACACTCTACCACACCCCTTCTTGCTTTTTCCTAACCCCCAACACAGGTTTACGACAAATGCCACAATATCATATAATGGGGATTTAACCAGTGTGTTGTTATGGAAGATTTCTAGAAAATCATTTCCAGTTTACGTTCCTTGATACACCATTTAAGAGACTGTCACCATTTTAAAAAAGCCAAATAAAAGTACTTCCCGTAAAAAAAAAAACAATACTTAACTATCCTGTTGCTAGCACCGCTGAACTCTGCTATCTCTAAGACATAAATCTGCTGCGGTTTCATCTGCCGACCTTTAAATTAGTATGGGAATGCAGTAATGACTTAATCGCTGGCAAAAGGAAGGAACCATGGAGCACAGAAGGGGACTAAGCATCTGACACACCTAAAGTGTTTTGGATGCTGAAGACTCTTGGGCAAGTTTATCTCTTCGAAACCGCAACAAAACAAGTAAATATTCATTGGGAGGTGATCTCAAAAGTCAATCCTGGGGCCAGAGAACATGGAGTAGCAAGGACCAGGCTTTTGGAAACCCTTAAAGTTCTTTCCCATTAGGCAAGCAGGATCATCTCTGAGGTCAAGGGTGACAACAGGGAAGACGACTAAGAAATTGCAGCTGTGATCTAAAGCAGCTCATCGGATTCCAACTCTATTTGCAATAAAAGCCAAATCTACGACATTACTATTACCGCATCACCATATTCCCTTTTCTAAGTTTTGTAAAGGAGTGCAATCACACAGACACTAAGTCAAATGTGTTCATTAACTAGTGATTATGTCTGTGTTGCTTGCAGATGCACTGTACCTGTACTTTCCTCTTCTGTAGTCCACACAGAGAAAAATAAGAAAACAGACAGAATAATCTCCTCAAAATAGCAGCCTGAAGACTACAATCAACCCACAATGTACTCTACACAGGGACAAGCAAGGCAGTCAAATCATCCTGAACATTTCACTTAGCCTGATACAATAATTTGCAGACATCTTATGTCCATGTTATACATTGCATTGTTTTGTTCCCATTTTCAATCTTGGAACGTAAAAAAATCGACGTATTTTGTTGATCCAGAATTTTAAAATCATATAAATATTAAAATCCTGTTTAAAAGAATCCCTCAGTTAGCCTCTCATGGTCACTGGATGATCAGGATTGAGAGGCGGCAAGGCCACAGGAACTAGAGCAGAGCACTGCCTGTCCATCAGCTGTGTTCCTCCCCAACATCTGAAACGTGTTGGTAGCCGATCGTTTGTGATTTCTGACGGAAAAGAACTGTGAGCAGAAGGACAACAAGCAGAAAGAGGATACATCCACAGGCTACCAATGCGATAATGACGTCTGGAAAAAAAAAAAAGGAAGAGCATAGATAATCAGATTCTGGTTTTGACTGATTGTGTAATTTCTAATAACGTAGAATACAAATGAAAAAGACATGATTTTGGAGGGGCACATGCAGCCCTTTTCTCATACAGACCATCTATTAGTACTGTATTTTCTGGCGTATAAGACTACTTTTGAACCTCAAAAAAATCCCCCAAAAATGGGAGGTCGTCTTATATGCCGAGTATAATATCTCCAAGGTAACCTAAGTATAAATATTAACGGTAGATCATGTAATAGGGGGGTCGTCTTATACGCCGGAAAATACGGTATCTCCGATACTAAAACAAGTCCATTCAAACTCACCTGCTTTTACATGTTTTAGCAGTTATTGCTAATGTTTTGTTTATAGGCTCATGTCATTTTTTTTTTTTTTTTCTATTAAATTAAATCTTTGGCTTGGCTATAGGCATTCAAAAGTATTTACACACTCTTAAAGTGGTTCTAAAGTTTTTTTTTTTTTTTTTTACCTTAAAAGGATTTGTAAAGGAAGAAGGTTCTTTGCTACAAGATATAAAAAAAGCCTTCTGTGTGCAGCAGCCCCCCTCATACTTACCTGACCTTTATCCACTGATGTTGCAGGAGTGTCTCAGCTACCCAGGACTCCCCTCCTCATTAGCTAAGACACCAGGGTGGCATGATTGGCATGACAGTCAGTCAGCCAGCCAGCCAATCAGAAGAGAGAGGGGTGGGGACGCGGCTCAGTGTCTGAATGGACACACAGAGCTGTGACTGGGCTTGGGTGCTGGTCTCGGGTGCCCCCTCTATCAATCTGCTTGCTGTGGGGGCACTAAACAGGAGGGAGGAGCCAGGAGCACAGATGAGGGACCCGAGAAGAGGAGGATCCGGGTCACTCTGTGCAAAACTACTTTACAGAGCACGCAAGTAGAACAGGTTTGTTATTAAAAAAAAAAAGATTTTACAAATCACTTTAATGCATTCTTCGCATTAGGATAAAAAAAACCTTTTAAAAGTAGCCCCCCCCCCCCCAGACCCACCTAAATACTCACCTGATCCCGATAAAGCGCTGTGCAAATCTGCAGCAGCTCTTCTCCTGGCTCTGACAGGCTTGGCTGAGAGCAGCGAAAGCAGGAGCCAGAAGCGCCAGCAGGGGACCGGAGAAGAGAAGGATCCAGGCTACTCTGTGCAAAAAAACTTTGCACGGGGGAAGGCAAGTATAACATGTTTGGTGTTTTTTTTTTTTTTTTAAGTTTCAAGCTTTACAAACACTTTATCAAGCAGTAAGTGAATTAGCTTTAAAATATATCTAAACCCCCCCAAAAAATCAAATATATTGCAAGCTTTGAGATGAGGCAGATGCTTTTGTTACTTTCAGTTTTTTAAAAAAAAAATTCACGTGGTGAAAGTGTGAACACCACACTTTTTGTCCTTTTGTGGCTATGCTCACTCCTACGCTGTATCTGGTCATGGTTGTCACATAGGCTGAACTACAAGCACGTCTGACTTGGCCTCTTAGTTCCAGTAAAAGGGAACACTTAAGGCGTCAGCATACCAAGACATTTTGGACAATATCATGCTCCCATCTTTGTGGGAACAGTTTGGGGATGGCCTCTTCCTGTTCCAACATGACTGCGCACCAGTGTACAGAGCAACTTATTAACTGCAAAGTAAAAAAACAACTCGCACACATTAAAAAGTCACACCATTGGATTTATTCTATGTAGCTGGCTTCTGACACAGTTCCCACCCTAGGCCATGCCTCTTGACGCATTTCACCCTGATAAGGCTTATTTGTAGAGGAAACTTCTATGAATAAGCCCAGTCAGGGTGAAACATAAGTGTGGCGTGGCCTAGGGTGGGGATCCCTGGAAGAAGCTGCGTGGGTACGCAGCGTAACGCGTAGGATAGCCAAACCGGAAGTGACGTATCGGCAAAGGAATGTTTGTTATGCTAGAAACAAGACGCAAAGCAATGTGAGTGTTACTCTTACTTTTTTTAAATAAATTTATGGGACGTACTTCACCATGTTTGGCCCAATTTGATTTTTTTGGAGATATAAAGGACCGCATATATCCCCTGGAATATAGCTGTTTATACAAGGGAGATATAACCGAGGATTCATAATGGTACATATATGCCAATAAGGAGGAAGGAACAGCATACTGAGGCATACAACTTAAGGCTCTTTTTAAGGAGCAGTGAGGTGAGCGCTTAGGACACCTAGTGGGCACCGCACGAAAGAGCACCTGCATGCCAAATTTGGATAAAGAAGATTTTGTTGATCACTATATATTTATATAATTATTTTAAGGACACTTCAGCACTTTATTGGATATCACCTATTTAGAGCACATTATTTAATTTTGAAAAGGTCAAGGATTTATAACTTTTTTTCACTATATATTGTATTGATATAGTTGGTTCTACTAAGATGAATTTTAGTTTAGTCCATTTTATCACCTATTATATTAATTGAAGGATTTATAACGGATTGTATTTATTTTACACATTGAGACACATAATTTTTGAATATTATATTTAAGAAGCACTTTGGCACTTTTTCACATATGTATATAATTTTATCTATGTTGTATTAAGCACTTTAAAGCGCGGTACTCCCCCCAACTATATTTATCTGAATTGTGTAGGTTACCAATTTTAGTACCTGCGGCATTAAAGGTGTTATATTATATTGTAGACAACAATTAGAGAGACAGCGCGAGAATTTCACCAACCCTTTATAATATGTGCAATTATGACTTTCCTTTGGCACATATTCAGGATCAAATGCTAATACTGGCAACATAGTGGATTCTTTCAAATCAGTGATTTACCAAAAATAGATGACCTCAGTAAATGCACTTTGAGGTTTTATTTGTCTGAATATAATTTATGGTGGAGGACACAGCATATTGTGTGCATGAGGGGGAAATAGCCGATTGATGTTAGGTGCTGCAAGAATATTTAAGATTAAAACCCCCTCCTACCTATCCCATTTTTTCAATTTTATTGCCTTGTATAGTATTTTTCTATATAGAATAAGTCTGTGTCCAGATCCCACACTGGCGTCACTGCAGACGTGGCCCTGCCAGCCATTCCCCAATAGTCCCATCACACCGACGCAATGTCTATAAATCTCTACTGGATCCAGAGAGGACACCGGCACTATACAGCCATTAGCAAGTGTCTACGTACTAAAGGCAGTAACAATGACACCCAAAAAAGGACAGCGCCTAACTCCTCCAGCGGTGACAGGTCCAGGCTCATAGTTGCATCTCTGTTTGATACCAAGGCCGTCTCCCCACCCCTTCATCTGAGTATTACAGAACTCCTCTTTGGCCATCGGACAACTACTGATGATGCATTTCTTGCGCAAATGCACAGAAGTTACATCACCCCGAGCCCCATTCTCGACAGGCCTAGAATGCGTTTCGTTTTTCATGCACAAAGTATGGTTTGCCAGGAGCATTATGCAAAGTTTTTTGGAAAAGGAAATGCAAAATTGTTATTTTTTTTTTTTAAGCAGGACTTCCAGTTAAAGTACTGAACTTCAAGCAAAGAAGGTGTAGTAAACACTTCTAGCAATATTAACTTTTAACTGTATATAGGTTTGTGCATGGCTCTAGTACATTAACAGCCCATCTTGTTCTTCCTTCTGTTAACACATTGTTTGCTATTCTGCTTTGTTGAATTCTGGAAGAAAATAAAATCTGCTGAAGATTTATGGGACTGGATCTGAATCTCTGATACCTAAAAGATAGCACCCCTGTAACCCAGGTTCAATAAGCAATAATCAGTGTGAGCCTTCCAAAATTTGGCTTTATTCTATTTTCAGGAAGATATACAAGACTACACTAAGACTGGAAATAGAAAGGGTCAGTACCAAGAGGAGGTCAGGCTCTCCGGCAGTACACATGTGAAAGGAAGGACAGCGGGAAAAAGCTGGATGATAGGCTAATCAATCTGATGCCTCTCCATCGCCCAATCACACCCCAGGCGCAGGAAGGTGATCAAGCTGAGAGTATAACTGCAATAGATAACCAACCTGTCTCTGCTGTATGCTGTTTATATGGGTAATTACCAAACAAGTTAAAACATCAATTGTGAGCCATAGAATTATTTCAACTGTGAATTTAGTCGATTGGTGTCTTCCTTAATGTAGAACTATAGACAAAATGTGTTTTTTCATTTTAGATTTTGAAGGGTGGGTTATAACCCCTGTCAGAGTTTTTCCCCCCCATCTATGTCCTAGATTTCCCTTCACTTCCTGTCCCATAGCCAAACAGGAAAAGGGAGAAAATCCCTGAAAATGAAGGGAATTCCTTGGGGACCCACAGGTCACCAAAACTAACGCCCCCATTGGAAGATTTCCCCTATTCCTTTTCTGGGGACGAACCCAAATTTAGGATTTTCTTTTACTTTCACTTTCAATGATAATGGTAAAACAGGACAAATAGAGAGGGTGAATCTCCTTAACGGGGGTACAGACAGCAAAAAATACCCAAAAAACTGACAGGTTTTCTAATCCTTCTGCACTGCAACACTAAAAAAAGTAAGTTTTGCCTTCAGTTATACTTTAATATTAAGGCATTTTTTGCCACCCCTGTGTACCTTCAATTTGTGAACACTAGCATGCTATAGAAACAAAGAGAAAAATATTTAAGCTCAGTTCACAAAGTTAAACACAGCAGGATGTGTCCTTTTTTTTGTTTTAAAGCTTTGTAAAAAGAGCTTTTTGTCTTTTATTTAGCTGCCAAGCCAAGTATTCGTTTGTGGTGTCGCTCACCTGTGTCTTTGGTTGGACTAGAGAGCTGACATTCTTTCTCCCAGTCCTTAGCGATCACCTGCTGCAACAAATCACTGAACTTGTCTAGGGGGCAGCTGTGTACACAGCCTGGGAGTGTTAAGGGGTAAGGTGGTCGGCTGCTGTCATTTCTGAAGTACATCTCCACTGTAAAGTTCCTGTGATGTAAAACAGCAAGAAGATAGCAAAAAAAAAAAAAAATAACAATTACAGAAAGAATGACAGAAGTGGAACCAAGACAGGAAAACAACATGTGACAATCTTGACAGATGCCACTCTGACCTCGAAAATGCTGGTTGCTAGGCTGTCATGCTGAGGCTCGGTTTTCAGAATTCTGAGCCACTAGAACAAATATATGGGTAAAGATGTCCTACTTTTTATGACCTTTCTGCTCAGCATACTTGTTCCAGGTCAGGGATTATGGAGAAGAAAAAAAAAGGCCAGAAGGCTCAGCATAACAGCTAGTCAATTACTGTAATTAAGTGGAGGATCAGCAGTGGTAGTCCATGTATTTCTTTCATGAGAGATTTACAATAACAACCAGTCATCTTCCATTAGTCACCAAATAGGGTGAAGGTTAAACCCTTTCCTATTACATTGTGGCTTGTTCGAAGGTGCAAATGCTCATGCGGGTGTGGGTAACGAGTGGCCGCCAGTGGGGAAAGGCAAAGTGTACAGGAACATTATGGAGAACCTGTGAGATGTCTCAAACAGTGGTTGACCTGGGACAAAGCACATCTATTCATATATATATACTCAAACTAATACTGCTCCCAGCACTAGATGGGTATCTTAGCTATGTCAGCTAGCAGCTGTCTTGACAGTTTTCTTATACACACACTAGGCTTTTGGACATGCCAAATCTATGAGGGCATGCAGACATAGAAGAAGAAGTTGCAACCTTCAAAGCAGGAGATATAGGGTATCCAGAAGGTGGGAGGATCAGAGAACTGAAATAATGGGGCAAACTGGGGTATCCTCCATTAGCAGATCCCAGGGTTACTACACAAAGAAGCCTCAGGAGAGTTAACTGCAATTGCAAGATAGGAGGGAGCTGCAGGACAATCTTGAGCTGAATCTAATAAGTATCACCCCTATAACCTATAAAGATGTCTAACATCCACCTCCTATGGAAATGTAGGCTACTTATAAACAGCCTAACTAGATGTGTGCACTTTAATAGCCCATTCACACTAGCGCGACTTATGAGGCGACTTGTGTCGCCCCAGGTCGCTTGACATAACAAAAGCAATGTTAATCAATCAGTGCCGTCTTAATTGGCACTACTGAAGAAGCTCCGACTTCAGAAAAGGGTCCTGTACTACTTTGAGGCGACTTGTGATCCGACTTGTCCCATATACTTCAATGGGAGTCGCCTCCTTATCTTAATTGAAGCGACTTGTGATCCGACTTGTGATCCGACTTTCCATAAAAATGGTATTGAACAAGAAACAAAGAGCATTTTTCATATAATTTTTATTAGAACATGAATATGGCTCCTCTCCACCTGGCCCTTTTTTTGTAGGCATTTATCGGGCATTTTTGGAGGCAGGCATGACTTTTTTTGCATTCAGTGTCTGTGGGGTCTAAAAAGTGTCCCTGTGAAGTTTCATCTCTGTAGCATGTCCAGAACCAGAAAAAAAAGCATTTTTCTTATATTTTTTATTAGAACAGGAATATGGCTCCTCTCCACCTGGCCGTATTTCTTGCAGGCATTTATCGGGCATTTTTGGAGGCAGGCATGACTTTTTTTTGGATTTAGTGTCTGGGGGGGTCCAAAAAGTGTCCCTGTGAAGTTTCATCTCTATAGCATGTCCAGAACCAAAAAAAAAAAAGCATTTTTCTTATAATTATTAATACAGCAGTGTGGGTTCAGTGGGTTCAGTGTGGGTTCTGGACATGCTACAGAGCTGAAAGTTCACAGGTACACTTTTTTGACACCCCAGACACTAAATCCAAAAAAGTTATGCCTGCCTCCAGAGACGCCAAAAAAATGCCCGATAAATGCCAGCAAGAAAAACGGCCAGGTGGAGAGAAGCCATATTCCTGTTCTTATAAAAATTATAAGAAAATGCTTTTTTTTCTGGTTCTGGACATGCTACAGAGATGAAACTTCACAGGGACACTATTTGGATCCCCCAGACACTAAATCCAAAAAAAGTCATGCCTGCCTCCAAAAATGCCCGATAAATGCCTGCAAGAAAAGCGGTCAGGTGGAGAGGAGCCATATTCCTGTTCTAATAAAAATTGTAAGAAAAATGATTTTTTTTTTCTGGTTCTGGACATGCTACAGAGATGAAACTTCACAGGGACACTTTTTTCATATTCTGATTGGCCAAATACAAAGTCGTTCAAAGTCGTCTATCATACAAGTCGCGTAAGAAAATTCACAAGTCGCACCGAAGTCGCGCTAGAAGTCGCCCCTTTATGAGGCGACTTAGAGGTCGCGCTAGTGTGAATGGTCTAAGTGTCACTAACACTCTCCTAAATCTAAAAAAACAGCATTTGAATCCAGCATAATGTCCTAAACATCACCCAAAAAAATGTTTCCTCATTATTGTGTTATGCCGTGCAATGTCCACAATGTTTACCCTTAACGTCCAGTTTTTAGAGGCTAGCACTGCACAAACATTGTGCTCCTCCTAAAAATCCCACACATCCCCAATTTCTATTCAAATACGCTGGTATCTTCTTGTCACTCAAGAAACCCATAGGCAGTACTATGTGGATGGGTGGATGGTAATTTTAGTGCGAGATTTTCTGTGCTTTTTGGTGCTGGTGCTGGCTAAACTGTTACATACTACTACTGCAGACCATCTTGGGACGATGAGGGTGGCTACATTCCCACATACAGTGACACCATGGAGACCAAGCATGGCCACCCTTATAATGGACATTTAAGCAGTGCATTTTCTGGATGTGCAGTCCAAAAGTAATATTACAATGTGGAAAGATGACATCAGATGAAAGTGTTGAACACATTTTTTGTACTCATTTTAGTGACACTTAAAAATAAATACAAAAAAGACGCATTTGGATATAGGAAAAGTCAGAAAAAAAAAGAAAACACTTATTTGTTTATACCCAGAGTTCTCTTCATACAGCTCGAATAAATGGCACGATGCATATGGAGCCTGTTTCCCATTGTACACATCCAGAGCCATCTGTAAAGCACCCAGTGTGGTGTCATGCTAAAAAATAAAATAAAATAAAAAGGAAGTGTAGAATTAAAGCATAATAATATAGTTCAATTTTTTTCTTTCTTTCTTCCATTTAATTGGTCTGGTATGGAGTTAAAAAAAATGTCTTCACCAAAAACAGATATTTTCATTTAAATAGATAGAGATATGGTAGATATGGGCATACCAGATTGCCTGCCAGTCAGAAAGATCTATTAACCAGGGTTCCCAGGTCAGCCCCATCAGTAGACATAATAAATGGGTGCCAAAATGCACTGCCAGACATTAAGGGCTATAAACTAAAGTCATTGAGAATCTTCACTCAAACTATTTTTTTGATAAAATTATTTAACACTTTTCAGGTTTCTCTTTTTGCTGCTTGTGTCCCACTGGGGGGGGGGGGGGGGGGGGGTGAGATATGCCTTTTCTTTGATCCAAGAAACACGACAGGATTTCAAAAGATATCTCTCCAAAGTGGGGTGGGGGGAGATTTACTCTCCAAACCTGTTCCATAACATTTAGATTTAGGATTTCATTGTAACGTTCTGTCCCAGTGACACTGGTCAAAAGACAAATAGTTTTGGTTTTTGTTTCTGTTGGGGAAATACTGTACTATCATGGGTTCTAACCCCTTACCACTCACTCTAAAATAATAAATGCACATTTTTTGCAGGTTAAAAAATGTGAAGTTTTTGTTTTAGGAGGCTGGAAAGCATTGCACCAGCGATCAGCAGATCAGGAGTGCAATGCAGGTCTCCTGCAGACCATCGCACGGGCAGGCAGCTTTACACTGACAGGAAGAATCAATGGACTACCATAGCACTCAACTACAAGCCAACAGCCGCAAAGCCTGTTGGTAGTTGAAGTCCATTCATTCAAAGAACAAAAAAAAGTGCTTCTAAACCCAGGAACAAAAATTTAATCTCTTGTTGCCTACCTATTCCTTAGATTTAGAAGGTGCATTAATGTTCCCTTATTTTCATGTAGTAATCCTGTTGTGGAAAGGGGAGCCCGTGCCACTGTTTATTTTGGCAGTTTAGGCCATGTTTTTCAGAAAACAGGCATACTAATGAGCCAGGTGTGCACTGGGCTTATGTTAGAGCAGGGAGTAGAGGTTAGTGGCCCCACCCTCCCGACGGGGTCAGTTATTGCAAGGGAGATGCGAGGAGCATGGTGCTCCATGCTGTCTGCACTTGGACAGTGAGGACAGTGAAAGGCCGAGCCTACGAGGACGTAGCAGCTGGGAGCTGCAGGAGACACAGTTAGAGCTGACTGAGGTACAACGTGTTGTGTATGAGCACTGGGGACTCTGTGTGTTTGACGGTCTGGAGTACCAAGGCAGGAGGCCTGAGAGAGAAGCTGCTAAGAGAGCCTCAAGGCTGATTATCATTTGAGTATCACTTTGATGGTAAGAACCCCTGTGTGGGAAGACATTTATGTGATGTCTTACTTTTGCTTTCAATAAAAGTGGGCAGAAACAGCCCTAAAACGGACTTCTGGTGTGGAACAGACTCACTGTTTGGTGCTACAAATGAGATAAAGTTACTCCAAGTCATTACACTGTGAATAACTCACTTCCTCTCATAGGGAGACCACACATACTCACTGCGCTATACAGTACCTATGGCAGAGCAGCTGTTTCTATGGCGCAAAAAGAAAACGAATGCAGCCACCACATCTAAGGGCTGGTAAGCTGCAACCTATTTTTGTTGGATTTAGATAGACTTTAAACTCATGGGCTATTTGCAAAATATACAGTATCTCACAAAAGTGAGTACACCCCTCACATTTTTGTAAATATTTTATTATATCTTTTCATGTGACAACACTGAAGAAATTACACTTTGCTCTAATGTAAAGTATTGAGTGTACAGCTTGTATAACAGTGTAAATTTGCTGTTCCCTCAAAATAACTCAACACACAGCCATTAATGTCTAAACCACTGGCAACAAAAGTGAGTACACCCCCAAGTGACAATGTCCAAATTGGGCCCAATTAGCCATTTTCCCTCCCCAGGGTCATGTGACTGGTTAGTGTTACATGGTCTCAGGAGTGAATGGGGAGCAGGTGTGTTAAATTTGGTGGTATCGCTCTCACTCTCTCATACTGATCACTGGAAGTTCAACACCTCATGGCAAAGAAACAAAGAATTGTTGCCCTCATAAAGATGGCCTAGGGCTAGGCTATAAGAAGATTGCCAAGACCCTAAAACTAAGCTTAAGCACAGTGGCCAAGATCATACAGTGGTTTAAAAGGACAGGTTCCACTCCGAACAGGCCTCACCATGGTGGACCAAAGAAGTTGAGTACATGTGCTCAGCATCATATTCAGAGGTTGTCTTTGGGAAATAGACGTACAGGTGCTGCCAGCATTGTAGCAGAGGTTGAAGGGGTGGGGGGGTCAGCCTGTCAGTGCTCAGACCATGTGCCGCACACTGCATCTAAAATTGGTCTGAATGGCTGTCAATCCAGAAGGAAGCCTCTTCCTAAAGATGATGCACAAGAAAGCCTGCAAACATTTTGCTGAAGACAAGCAGACTAAGGACATGGATTACTGGAGCCATGTCCTGTGGTCTGATCAGACCAAGATAAACTTATTTGGTTCAGATGGTGTCAAGCATGTGTGGTGGCAACCAGGCAAGGAGTACAAAGACAAGTGTGTCTTGCCTACAGTCAGTTATGGTGGTGGGAGTGTCATGGTCTGTGGTTGCATGAGTGCTGCTGGCACTGGGGAGCTGTTCATTCAGGGAACTATGAATGCCAACATGTACTGTGACATACTGAAGCAAAGCATGATCCCCTCCCTTCAGAGACTGGGCCGCAGGGCAGTATTCAACATAACAACCCCAAACACACCTCCAAGAAGACCACTGCATTGCTAAAAAAGCTGAGGGTAAAGGTTTTTTAGGCTAAGCATGTCTCCAGACCTAAACCCTATTGAGCATCTGTGGGGCATCCACAAAATGGAAGGTGGAACAAGGTCTCTAATATCCACCAGCTCTGTGATGTCGTCATGGAGGAGTGGAAGAGGACTCCAATGGCAACCTGTGAGGCTCTGGTGAACTCCATGCCCAAGAGGGTTAAGGCAGTGCTGGAAAATAATGGTGGCCACACAAAATAATGACACTTTGGGCCCATTTTGGACATTTACACTAAGGGATGTACTCACTTTTGTTGTCAGTTTTTTAGACATTAATGGCTGTGTGTTGAGTTATTTTGAGGGGACAGAAAATTTACTGTTATACAAGCTGTACACTCACTACTTTACATTGTAGCATAGTGTAATTTCTTCAGTGTTGTCACATGAAAAGATATAATAAAATATTTACAAAAATGTCAGGGGTGTACTCACTTTTGTGAGATACTGTAAATAAGACATTAAGGAGTCGGGCATTGTGTTTTAGGTGTGGCTGAATTACTAGGGGGACGTGCAAGACAAGAGGCAGTGTTATAAGTTATGAGGCAGATTTAGAAGAAATGTACAAAGTGGGTAAAATACATCCAGCATGTCAATACAAACGCTTTTAATTACCAAACGTTGCACAATTTAAACCCACTGAGATGAATGTGAGTAGGCCCTCCCTACAAGGGCCACAACATGACTAGTGACCAGTAATGTCAAGTAGAGAAAAACATACCCTCCTGCGTCCCCATTGTTTTTGTGCTACATGTTTGAATATAATGTTTTTCTATGTGATATATGCAGGAGCAATAAACACACTACTACTTCAATACTTCTGGACAGTAATTTGCTTTAACACTATAAAGGGAAACAAGTTTGAGATTCAAATCTATAATCTTCTATAATCTATTACCATTGAGGACTAGCAGGTTTCGTGGAAAGTATTATAGTATTTTCAAATTGCTATATGTAAGAACAAGTAATAAAACTACTGTATTATTAGGAGATGAAAAGTGAAGCATAATGTAAATTTTTATTCACAGGAAACATGCACAGTAAAATAAAAAGAAAACTACTGTCCATTGCCATTATAACTTACAGATGAGTATGCAATGAGCTTAAGGCTACTGGTGGCATTTTGCGCAGCTGCTGTTAGATTCTTCAGGATCTGTGCCACCAAGACTCCTAAAAAGACGGAAAAAAAAAAAAAAAGATGATATGCTCAGTTAGCTATAAAGAATGACTTGCCTCCAGGATGCTGGATGGACATTACTAGAACTTGAAGCGCTGAGGCAGGCACTCCATAAGATTGCCTGGCTACTTCCCTCCTTTCTGTCCTCCATTCACAAAAGCTGTACAAGGGGTGTTACCTTAAAATAGAAGTTCACCCTAATACTAAAATCTCTCAATCTACTGGCATTCACAATCTAAGACTAACCCATCTAGCCCTGTACAGAAGAAATCGCTATACATACCTTTTCTGAAGCGGCTCCAGTCCCATGCTGAGCAGTCAGCAGTGGCTCACTGTGGAGACAGGTGCAGAAGAGGCAGCGACAATGGAAGCCCCATAGTAGGTGTTTGGGTGACATCACTTCCCAGGCATTGCACAGCCGCAGTCAGCTGTGTCCTGCACAGAGCTTCCGCCGCTGGAGACCGGACATGATCAGATTCAGAAAAGGTATGTATATAGTGATTTATTCTTAACAGGGCTAGATAGGTTAATTTTAGCTTGTGGATGCTTGTAGGTTTATAGATTTTAGTTTTAGTGCGAACCTCCACTTTTGAAACTAGTTGTCTGACCCCACGTATTGGCACTTCCCCCATGAGCTGCTAGAGCAGCTGCACACGCCAAGATTTGACAGCCAACATAGCAGGTCTATCAAGCCTAACCAGTTAACAGCAGCTGCCTCCTTGAGCCTTCTGTTGCAGCAGGCTACCTTTGGCTGGTATTACAAGGTTGCTCAATGAATGTCATCTATGATGGAAACCACCTTCTTCAGTATAAATGTGCTATTGTTTTTATTCCAATAAATGTATTCACTGTTATAACCAGGGGGTTCTGCGCCCTTTGTTATAGATTCTGTACAGGCTCATCCAGTTTGTTCTGCTTCCAAAGGAGATTTCCCTAAATCAATCTGGGGATACGAATAGCCAGTAATTAAGTTGTTATTGCAAAAGGAGTGTGGTTAACGGGCACCTTTGTTGGGCATCTCTGTTAAGCAGCAATGAAGGGGATAGCAAACTATTGATGAATATATTCTAGTGTGGATGGGCATACATAACGGTGAGCCAAAATCAAACTGAGGCAAGCTTGAAGGAAAGGTCATTCTATGGGATCCAACACCTTGACAGTATTGAGGGAAGTCAAGGCACAGGAGTTCGGGATGTGATCAGTGGGCTGTGAAAGAAGCAGCAGACTGAGGAGCTTCTCTCTGTCACTCTGCTCCCTCGTGTTATCAGCATGCTTCTTACATCTTTTGTACATACATTTATGTATAAATGAATACAGAGCTCCGTTTATTTTTGTCTCCTATATCTGCCTGGAGTTCGCCTCTCAACAGCTGCCAAAAAAACTGCTGGTCAAAATTCTAAGGTTTTGTGTGGTTTATGCAAACGTGGTTTGTTAAATGGGATGTTCTCCCTTATCAGACGTTCAGAGGTTCACTGTACGTATTCCACTATATTGATATACCCCTGTTATATACTTGTAACTATGGGACTTAAGACTTGCCTTATGTATCACCCATATTATGTAAACCATATGTTGCTTAATACTACATTGTATAATTTGATATTTAAACTATTCTCTGTACACTGGCATCTTTTTCTCAATAAAAAATTGTTTTTGAAACACAAAAAATTCTAAGGCTGTGCGACTTACCTCCCTGTAGACGAGCTTTGTTCTTCTGTTCAATAATCCCAAACAGGAATCTGAAGCTGAAATCCTTCAATTCACTCAGTCGTGCCACAACATCTTTTGTTGCCCAGGAGGGAAGACTCAGGTTATGCTTTGCCTAGGACAGGGCAATCAAAGTCATATATTAACATTATATTAATATACTCCAGTGGTTCGCAGCCCAGTGGCACACAATGTCATTTGTGCTGGCATTTGCTACTTATTGGCTATAATTAACAGATAATAAGTCTGTCAATTACAAAGTGTGACTCATTCACCTCCCTTTCCTCACTGAAAGCCCTCTGGCCACTTAAGAAATCCGCATCCTGAACGAAAGAAGCCTGCCTGTATGCTTTTTAGCAGTACTCTGTGTTCCTATAGTTACAGCGTATAAGACTGATCTGAGGTCCGATGGTGCAGGAAATTGGGATGAACATGTTTTGCGTGTGCCCAGGTTAATTAATTTTTGCACTCAAAGTTGTATTTCTAATGGTGAGACAATCTCAGTAATTTTATAAGAGTATAGTAATTAAGGAGTTTTATCTTACCAAGCGAAGACTACAATGCACTACTGGCATGTTAGTTGTCTAATCCTTGTAGACATGACAATATAGCCAGCCATAGATGGATCAAATCTCAGCCGGTTCAGCAGGGACCGGCTGAGATTCGATCCATCTATGGGCAGGCTGATTGTACTTAAGTTGATCCATCGATCGACTTGGGTACAAACCAGCCTGTCTGATTTTCTACATGCAATTCTTGCAGGCAGCCACAGCCGCCAGCAATAATCATTGTGTTCTACCATTTGGGAAGGCTCCCTGTCAGCAAAACATAATAGCTCTGCGGGAGAGATTTCCCCATCAACACACCTGGTGTAAAAGGAAATAAAACCAAATTATCTATGACTTACCTTAATGTGGAAAAGGTTGCTAACCCCTGCTACACTATATGAATGATTATGCATGAGGATACCTTATGTTGCATTTTTCTCTACCAGGACAAAGGAATTCTGGGTAAATTACATTTCTTTATTGCTGGCCTGAAAGCAGGGCTGCTGTTAGAAATCGCGGGGCCCCATACAGACTACCTGGCAGGGCACCCCCAAGAAAATATTAAAGATATATTTAGCTAGAATTACAACAAAATCACTATTAGCAGACACAAATATAACATAACTCGCATAATTCCTGCTAAATCTAAAAAAAAACTATGTTAAATAAAAAAGAAGATGAGATGAGAAAAATATACAGGCTGGGCAGTTGGAGCTCCGGGATCAGAGAGAGAGAAATAAAGTTACAATTTAAAAATAAACTCCTGAGGAGAGATAAGTGCTGGGAAGGGGGGGGGCACACAAGGGAGGGGGATTAGTGAGGGACGACTGTCTCTTTCTCAGCAGATAAAGACTGATAGCAGGGAGAGGGACAGATCAGATTCAGGTGCTGGAGGAAGATTTCTGTATTTGTTGTCCATCACTAATCCCCCTCTCTGTGTGGGCCCCCCTGTGTGCTAGGGCCCCCTACAAGAGGGCTGGTGGTCCCCCCCTATCAGCGGCCCTGCCTGAAAGTCAATAACCCAAAAACGGTGTGTATAAAGCACCACACTGGGGTAGATTTACTAAAACCTAAGCACCTAGAATCTGGTGCAGCTGTGCACAGTAGCCAATCAGCTACATCTTGTTCAATTATGGTTTGCCAATTAAACCTGGAAGCTGATTGAATTCTATGCAGAATTGCACTCTCCTGTTTTAGTAAACCCAATAGACTTTACAGAACGAGAAAGACAGAATTTAAACAAAAGTCCTTTCTGTTTTTGGAAACGATTCTAGACACACTTTTCCAAGACAGCACTGTGACTGCACTATCACCTTTTTTTTCTTTATTTGCACGACTTGTAGGGTGTGGGTCCTCGGGCCCAGCCTTGAGTCTTGGGAGGGGGTGGATATGGCCTTTTGGCTTAGTTCGCCCTCTCTCGTGGGGTCTCCCTTCGGGGGAGCCCCACTTAGTACTTGGGGTGGGCTGTTTCGGCAGTCCCCCTGAAGAACGGGGTCAGTTTGGTTTCGACCGACTGACCATAAGTACCTTAAATCCCTGTCAGGAGTCTTGCCCTCCGGGGGATCGAGGTTAGGGTCCTACATCTTCGGAGGGAAGACCATTCTTTTCGCACACCCTGTGCACTTTTTGTGTTCTCACGTTTGCGTGTGTGCACTTTTTTATGCACCGGGTGGAGTCTTTTGAGTGTGTTTCACACGCCACGGGCAAATAAAAAAAGAAAAAGGAAAAGGGTCCTGTGCGTCCTCTGGTCCATTTCAGGTAAAAATTTGGACCTGATGTGCACCTGAAATAGAGAACAGGGACGCACCGCCCCCCCCCCCCCCCCCCCTGCTGTGAGCCGCAGCTAGTGTGAACCCAGCTTTAGACATCTATTGACACTGGTGAACAGTGGCCTGCTGCGTTTCCATGTCTGTTCTTGTAGGCAGATTGCCTTTCATTCCAGTCTTAAATTTTGGATAGAGTAGGGAAAGATCGTAACCATTCAAGATATTACTGCTGTCCGTGCCCAAATTGTGCAGATTTAACCCTCAATTTGTCTCAGTAACCATTATCAACTAGACAATTAAAAATTGAGTTGTCACCAGAGCAAAAGGTAAAGGAAAATCCACCAATAGGGACACCTGATAATGTGAGAGCTCTAAAATTCCATTGTCTTTGGAGTGATTTTCTTTAATTTCCTGTAGCCTTTTTAGGACAGGAAGTGAAGGGAAATCTCTCCATCAAAACAGACAGAGAAAAAGAACCCTGACAACGCTTTAGCCATTGCCTTTTCTATGTACAACTAAAAAGGAAAAAAATTCAGCATTGCATACAATAAAGTGAAGATCAGGATAAAAAGCGCAAGAGCCACCAATCAGAAGACAATTTTCTCTGTTGTGTTTTACAAGGAAATATATTCACATGCAAATGTCTGTTAAAGCTGAACTCCAGGAAAAGCAAATATTGCCTAAATAAAAGAGGCATGTGTATTCGTTCTTACATAAATCTTGGTATGCTTTGTGTATTTCTTCCAGATCTGTGCATTAATTCAGTGTGAAAATTTGCCTCCGTGAAGGAGCTTTCTGTAATAAAGACCAGTCACTGCTGCTCTCCATGTGTAGAGTAAATGGTCTTATCTCCACCCCACACCGAGAGTTTTCCCTCAGGCAGTCTGTAGCAGGTACTTGCCAATATTTTATATGATCATATCTATGTTCTGCAAAGGTGTCTGGTGGTGCAAACATATTGGATTCTTGGCTTCTGTGGCCCGGAGTTCAGCTTTAACATAAGCAATATTGTTTTGTGAACTGACCTCACAAAACAGGATGTCGGAGATTGTCCACACAGATTCCAAGGAGCAGTCAGACAGTCCTGTCTCATTTGCTACCATTTGCATGAACTCCTATTTAAAAAAAAGAATTTATGAGCAATAATATATAATGGCTTATCTGGCTTAGATAATGTCTTCACTCCATGATCTTACCAAATTGTCTCTTGTCATGTTAATATACTCTGGAGAGTGCCGTGTCTCCTCTTGCAGTTTTGTATATTTTGGACATGGAAGTAATGGAAACTTCAGGAGCTGTTTACAATAAAACCCCCCAAAAACACATGTGAAAGTGGCTGAGTGGCGACAAACAATGCAGCTAGGTTGTACACTATATGGTCAGTCACATGTTTATCATTACTTACTTGCTCTTCAGACTCTGGCACGGTATGCACTGGGATAGGCTGCCAGGTGAGGTTTGAAAGGAATACCTGGGAGCCTTCAGGTGGGTACAGACCTGCCAGGTTGGCCTCAGCGCTCATAAGTGTCCGATCCACATCTGTACTCCTCACATAGATCTGATTAAAAGTAGGACAGTAGGATAAGATGAGTAGAACCATGTCATCACAAAATTTCTTGGCTAGGAATAATAAAGATGGCTTACTTAAAATGAACCTGACTTACTTAAAATGCACAACAGTGCTGAAGTGCAGAAACCTTGTGGTTCCTGCAAAAACCTGTGTTAACCCTTAAGTGGTTTTAAAAGGTAAAAGTTGTTTGTTTGTACCTAAATGCATTCTGTGCAGTAAGATTAAAAGGTGTTTTTTTTTTTTGATGGTAGCACATTCCCAGCCCCTCCTAAATACTCACCCAAACCCAATCGGGATCCAGCACTGTGCACGTCTGCAGCAGCTCTTCTCCCCATTCCCGGCTCTCACAGGCTTGCTGTCAATCAAAACCTGTAAGCAGACAACGGGGGGGGGGGGGGTCAGGGTTGAGCTGCGCTGGGTTTCTGAATAGACCCAAAAAGCCCAGATAGAGATCAAGCACACACAAGTGACCCCATAGGGAAGCGGCTTCCTATGGGGGCATTAGGCTGGGGGGGGGGGCGGCTTGGGAGGAGCCAGGAGTGCAAGTGGGGGACCCCAGAAGAGGAGGATCAGGGCTACTCTGCACAGAGCAGGCAAGTATGACATGTTCATTATTTTTATTATAAAAACCAAAAGCTTTACAATCACTTTAAATTAAGACCAGTGTCTCTGTGCAGTCCTCTTAGTCCTTGGCACAGGCTTCGAGGCGAAGAGTCAAGATTAAGTCCTGAACTTTCTAGTATTTAGACTTGTCTTTTGTTCCACTTTCAACCACAAAAGCCCCCACTGCCCACTAAAAATCTGCAAAATAATACCTTTTTTTTTTTTTTTTGACAGCTACACGCTCCTTCTTCCAGACAGATTGCCTTGGTGATCCGAGAGGAAGTTTGCCCCCCCCCCCCTCCTTCCGTTGCAGCCTTCTGGGACACATCACAGGTCCCAGAAGTCTGTGGGACCATACACAAAGCGCAACGCGGCTCGCACATGTGGAGTGGGAAACTGGCTGTGAAGCAACAAGGCTTCACTGTCAGTTTCCCTTAGCCAAGATGATGGCACTTGCATTCAAAGCTGACTGAAGAATCGGCTCAGGTGAGGATAGTGCTGGATCTTTGGATAGGCAAGTGTCCTTATACTAAAAGTCAGCAGCTATATAAGACATGGAATCCATGGCTGCACTATTTGCAGCCATTTAATTGATATGGTAATCGAATGGTCCAGGCCTTTGGCCGTGGTGGGGCGACTTCCAACTCCTTTTTTCTTCTTTTTCTTGCTTTACTTTTTTCCATTCTGAGGTCCTACCTACTCTTTTTCTCCGCACTTGTTTGTTCTTTGCTTGCCATTATCAATTCTAGCAAGCTTTTATTATCTTTGGAACACCTGAAAGAGATTAGAACAGCAAGACTCTTGCCCCTATTTAGGGAGAAGTTCATTTTTCTCAATTTTTTCTTGGTCCATTTTTTTTTCTATTGCATACAAGGAGAATCTAGGTCTATGTAAGCTAAGATCTATTACAACATCCCCAGGCCTATTGATAGTGGCTATGTCATAAAGACAATGGTTCTTTTTGTTAGATGTACTTAAGCCTGGTATACACTAATTCTTTTTCGGTCAACCCAGCGAGCTGAATGAAAAACCCAAGCTCTTGAGAGGAGCCACTGTACTAACAATCCAATGTTAGTACAGTGATCTCTATGCTGGATTATTGTATTCTAGCCCCCCTTCCCCAGAACACACTGGTTAGCACTCTGAGTTATTGACTGAGAGCGCTCATCAGATGCCGATCAGCAGACCTTTTTCGGTCACGTAGCTTCGAAAGTAGCTGAAGGTTCGGCCGGCTTCTGTTGGACTGGCTGCCGTGCACACAGGTTGAATGTCGGCCAGTTTCTATTTAACTGGCCAATATCGCCCGATGTTCGGCCCATGTGTACGGGGCTTAAGTCTGTGTCATTTCATTAGCATGTTCTCTCAGGGCGTTTTAGGATTTGTTCTTTGTACAGAAGCTTTATAAACTGTTCAACATTTTTGTATTCTTGAAACAATAGAAAAATGAAATAGATACATTTTATTATTTTTATGAAAGATTTCTTACCTCGTGTCGGTTGTATGATTCATTAAGGAATCCTTTGTATCGTTCTCGCAATGCCTGTCCCAAATCCCAGTGCTGCTTCATCCCAATCTGAAAGCAGAGTGCAAAAACCATGCATATCAGACCGCCCATCAACCCATAATAAATCCTTGATAAAATCATATACTTTAAAGGGGTTGTCAACCATACCAGTGAAAATATTTAACACATTGTCCAGCGCAAGGTAGGCAGTCTCCTGCTTAGAACACAAACAACAGTGCTGTTTAAGTAGCTCTGAAGCCATTTTTTTATTTTATTTTAGATAGAGTAGCAGAGGGTTAAAAACCATGTCTTTTTTTTTTCTTTGCCATCTGTGTCTAATTGTAGAGATTGTCCTGCTGGTGACGTAGTGCTGGATTTACCTTCACTTTTATGACATGATGATCAGGACAATTTTTTTCACTCTCTCTCGGGTATACAGACAGCAATGAAAACCTGACAGTGGTTCTAACCCCTCAGCACTGAATCCAAACCTAGAAAAAAAAAAACCCTTAGACTTACCGGTGACGGTGTTTCTAAGAGCCTTTCAGGACAGCACCTGGAGAGAGCACAGCTCCACCCAATTTTCCCAGGAAACACTGCAGTCTTTAAAATCCCTCCTCTTCCGCCATGCCTTCAGTTATACAGTAGCCTCCAACATGCTGGAAAACAGCACACAACAACAACAACCAACCATAACAGGCCATTAAGTCATATCTTAGAAAAAACCCAGGGGAGGGTAGTAGCTGCTGTCCTGAAAGGCTCTTAGAAATACAGTCACCGGTAAGTCTATGGTTTTCCCAAATCACCTTTCAGGACAGCACCTGGAGAGGATAAACCAAGAAACCTATCCTAGGGCAGGACCACTGCCTGCAGCACCTTCCTACCAAAAGGCCTGATCCGCAGCTGACAAAGTCTAGCCTATAGTGCCAAAGGAAAGTAGAAAAGCTGGACCAGGTAGCTGCCTAGCAGATTTGTTCAGGTGAAGCACTAGCCCTTTTAGCCCAGGAAGTTGCCACTGACCTTGTAGAATGGGCAGCACTACCCTCAGGAGGATCTTTGAATGCCCACCTAAGCCACCTTCCTAAAGTACTCTTGGAGGCTTTTTCTCCTTTGCGGGATCCAGTGAAGATTATGAAGAGTGCGTTTGATTTCCTTAAATCTTTGGTTAAGGATAGATATTGTATCAGGCATCTTCTCCAGTGCTGTATCTTGGCCTAGGCCAACAAGGCCAAGGCCTAGGGCAGCACTTTGCAGGGGGGCAGCATAAAAGCTGCACCCCGCACAAAAAAACAAAAAAAAAACAAAACAACAACCTCCTCCTCCCAGCTCCCGCACGAAAAGGGTCCCTGCTCGCTTGCGCTACACTTTTAGTATAGTGTCAGTCTTATGGGGCAAATTGGGCCAGAGGGCAAGATCCAGGAGGCAAATCAGTCTGGCACCCCCATAAAGCTGTCACACTGCTACCTGCCGGTATGGTAATACTGGCAGGTGAGGACATTCGGACAGACTGCAGGCCGCCGACCACACTTAATACAACTGGCCCAACAGCCACCAATGCTAATAAGTTTGGCACTGCATCCTAATGCTCCACCTACCCTCCTCCACCCCCAGGTATGGCAGGCATCATGTCAATAATATAATTTCATTTCTTTAAACATCCTTGTCCTTGAGCGAGGATATTGCATTGTATACAATTAGAACTTTTAATTGTATATGATGGCAATAATATTTTGGACCTGCTCACCTCATATGTGCTATCGCAATAGGTCACTGGGTTAGTAAGATTACTCCTATCTTATAAGATATTTGGACTTACAATCAGTGGCAGCAAACACAAGTCCAAATATCTTTATATCAAAGAAAGGAGTAATCTTACTAATCCAGTGACATAAGGCTGTGCTAATGGGCACTGATAAGGCTGCACTGATATGCTGCACTGATGGGCAACTGATGTGCTGCACTGATATGCTGTCCTAATGGGCACTGATATGTTGCATTGGTGGCCACTGATGGGAACTGATGAGGCTGCACTGAAGGGCACTGATAGACTGTGGTTGTGATCTGTGGTTTACAGATGACAGGGTGGGTAACAGGAAGGGGTGTGGCCTTTACAGGAAGGGGAGGGTTATATTTAAATTAGGGGGTGCCCAAGTATAGTCAGGCCTAGGGCAGCACAAAATCTAAATACACCACTGATATTCTCACATCTAAAGTATGGAAGTATTGTTAGCTGGAGCCGAAGAAAAGATAGGTAGCACTATTTCCTAAGTACGATGAAAAGACGTAGAAATTTTATGAAGAAAAGCCAGATCCGTTCTGAGAATTACTCAGTCCGAAAAAAGGAGTAAAGGATTTGCGACTGACAAGGCCTGAATTTCACTGATTCTTCGGGCTGATGTGATTGCTACCAGAAAAATTGTTTTAAGAACTAAATTCTTCATAGATGCTTCCTCTAAAGGTTCAAATGGAGTTTTAGTGAATCCTTCTAACACAAGAGACAAATTCCATTTGGGAAAAACTTTAAAGGGCTACTGGTCTATTTCGCGCTAAGGCCCCAAAAAACCTAATAATTAAAGTTTTTTGCAAACAGGTTTTCTCAAAAAAAAAAAAAACTGAAAGAGCCGCCGCTTGGGTTTTTAGGGTGCTGGCTGCCAGCCACTTCTCTATTTCCAAAACCGAAATTATATTCTTAACTTGAAAGAACACCAGGAATTATATTTCTTCCACATCTTCATGTAGATAGCCCTGGTCACCTTTTTTCTACTAGAAAGAAGGGTGGAAATAAGCTTCTCTGAAAGACCCCTGGCGCTTAAGAGGTCTTCTTCAGAAGCCAAGCAATCAATTGAAGAGGATCCGACTCCGGATGGTTCAGGGTTCCCTGTGTTAGTAGATCCCTCCTGAGCGGAAGTTTCCAGGGGGGTTTAATGGCTAGACTAAGAAGTGTCGCAAACCATGTCCTCTTTGGCCAAAAGGGAGTGATCAAGATTAAATCTGTTGATTCTTCCTTGAACTTCCTGAGGACCAGAGGTATCAGCTCAAAGGGGGGGGGGGGGCGACGCGTTACACAAGGGGGAAGTCCCACGGATGAGCAAGAGCGTCTAGACCCCAGGCCTGATCCTCTCTGTGAAGAGAAAAGAATATTGGTGCTTTTGCACCAAAAGATCAACCTGGGGATGGCCCCAGACTTCCGCAACCATCAGCAAGATTTCCTGGTTTAGGCTCCAGTCTGCTTCTACTATCCTCTCTTTCTGCTTTAGAGATCTGCTAGGAGATTTTGGGATCCTTTCAGGTGAACTGCTTTAAGAGAAGCCATATTTTGTTCTGCCCAGGTAAGTAGCTGCATGGCCAGATCCGAGAGCCTCCTGCGCCTTGTTCCCCTTTGTTTCGACACATAGGCCACAGCCGTCATGTTTTCCAACAGGACCTGAACATGTTGATCCCTGACAGCTTATTGAAAGGACAGGGGTCCAGGAAGATGGCCTTCAACTCTTGCCAGTTGGACAACTTCCTGGCGTCTGTCTTGGACCACGACCCTTGAACATTATGTTCATCTAGATGGGTCCACCAGGCCCAGGCACTGGCATCCATGGTCAGTCTTTTGTTTGGAGGAAAAGACCACGACAAGCCCTTTGTCAGATTGACCGGGTTTCGCCACCACCAGAGAGCCCTCTTCACCCTCGCGGCAATCCTGATTGGCTTCTCTAGGGGCTCTAGATGTGACCATTTCTGTAGAATGTCCATCTGGAGCAGGCGAGAATGTAGTCTGGCCCACTGGATGGTTGGTATGGATGAGGCAAGTAGCCCTAGTGCTGCCATAGCCACCCGAATCATCACTGTGAGGTTGTTCTGAATCTGACCCATCGGGGCCTGGACCTTTACTTTTTTTTTTCTAGAGGGAGAAACACCCTTTGAAGTACCGAATTTATTGTGTACTCAAAAAAAGCAAACCTCCTGTGCTGGAATCAAGTTGGACTTTTCCAAATTGGGACCGGGTCTCCTGAATGTCTGCTAACCTCTGACTTCTGGAGTCTGCGAAGAGCAAGAGGTCATCCAGATAAAGGACAATTGAGATCCCATCTCAATGTCAGCAGTTCTAGCGCTTCTGCCAACACTTTTGTGAACACTCTGGGGGAGGACGACAGACCAAAGGGAAGAGCCCTGAAATGAAGATGCCATATTGATTCCCCCAAGTTGACAGCGAGCCGGAGAAATTTTTGAAAAGACTGGGCTACTGGGATGTGTAAATAAGCATCCCTCAGATCGAACGACATGAAACACCCTGGGAACCTCAACTTTGTCACGGAGTAGACTGTCCATTCGGAAGGGTTTGTACCGTATTGGTTTGCTTAGAATCTTAAGGTTCATCTGATATTTGCCAGAGGGTTTATTTACCAAAAACTAACCAGCCAACACTAAAAGACAGAGTCCCTGCCTAAACTGTAAAGCGGAGAACAATAATCACAGCTCTTGCAGAGCAGGCTACCACAGGTGGAAGTATAACAACCAACAATAAGGCCAATAGTGAAGATAGAGGCGCCACTGTACCCTACTTACCTGGGCCTGGCCGGTGCTTGCGGCGCCTGCTTCCGCCGATGCTGCAGCCTTCTCCCCCATCTCGTGCAGAGTGCGCAGAGGAAAGTGACAGAACTGCCATCTGTTTTTTAATCCATGCTTACAGCATCCCCATGTCTTCCGGACCAGAAACAAAAGCCACCCCCTGACCCTTGCGTTCCAGCGGCCGGAACCACTGACGCCACGCCCTCGTCGGAAGTCCCGCCTACCGGAAATTACGCACTCGCCGGCCAGGACCGTCATGCCGGGAATGCCGCGAGTACGGCTACCCTCCTGGGCTGCCTGCCAGCCCACAACCCACGGCTCCCGGGCACACAGGCTAGCCCCCCCGACAAAGCACTGCTCCGGAATACCCCCCTCCACTACACCTGGGGGGGGGTGCTGGGATTAGGGCTGAACGATAGTCGATATGATATCGACTATCGTTCTGTGGCCGTAGGCGATATTCATATCGCCGAGGTCACGATATTTGCATAGGCAGGGGGAGGGACTCGGAGGAGGACAGGAGGACTCGCAGACTTCCGTGTTAGGCAGGGACTCGGAGGAGAACTCACACATCCAATCCACTGCAGGCTGCAGCTCGCCCCACACGTTCAGTGAGTCTCACTCTCCGCCCTAGTTTTCTCAATGGCACATTCAGGCAACCAATCACGCCGTGAGCAGCTGCACAGCTAACCAATCACGCGTTCCTGCACACCTGATTGGTTCGCTGTGCCGCTACACACTGCGTGATTGGCTCCCTGAATGTGCCATTGAGAAAACTAGGGCGGAGAGTGAGACTCACTGAACGTGTGGGGCGGGCTGTAGCCTGCACGAGTGAGTAATGTAATGTATGCGGCTGTGCTCCTTTCTAATCCACCGCTCCAGCCTCCTACCACCACTGCCAGTAGCAGTATATATGTGAAATAAATAAATAATCTATATTGACATGGTGTGTATACAAAAAGGGAAAAGTAGATGTATGTATGTATATGTAGAGGAAAATAAATTATTAATAATTCAGAGGTGATTTATATATTTATATATTAATAATTTATTTTCCTCTACATATACATACATACATACATCTACTTTTCCCTTTTTGTATACACACCATGTCAATATAGATTATTTATTGTATTTCACATATATACTGGCAGCACCAATCACTTCCTCTTCCTTTTTATAATCTATTATATAACCCCTTCCAGGGTTATATTCTGAAGTGGGCTGCAGCCAACCTCCTTTATATTTCTCCATATAAAGGACGGGTCCCACAATATCGCAATATATATCGTTGGAAAAAAAAAAAAAAAAAAAGGCCTAGGAGGTAAGCCTACCCTTTCTTAACCTGGAGAGAGCCCCCTAACTGGTTCCCTGCAGCGCTTCCACCATGGCAGAAGAAACACAATAACCGAAGGTATGGTGGAAGAGGAAGGATTTTAAAGACTGCAGTATTTCCTGGGAAAAATTGGGTGGAGCTGCGCACTCTCCAGGTGCTGTCCTGAAAGGCGATTTGGGAAAAGAACTTTAAATTTCTTCTAGTTCTGTACATATTTTATTTATTACAGTCAAGTTTCTTTACAGTCTGATTAAAAAAAATTAAAATCAATAAAGCACCTGTAAAAGAACAGACTTTATACTTATCTGGTCAAGCACCTATTAGTGCAATCATCACTCTACTGCAGACCTACACTGCCGGAGGAATCTTTACATCTGGCACACTTTGGGGTGTGTTGGTTTCCTGCTTCCTCTAAAAAAGAAAAGGAATTGGCAGCACTCCAGGTTGAGTCAAAATCCAGATTTATTGACTGGACATCCAAATATGACAATCGTGACAAGGTAGACGCGTTTCACACACTGTGTGCTTAATCATTGCCATGATTAATGATTAAGCACACAGTCAGTGTGTGAAACGCGTCTACCTTGTCACGATTGTCATATTTGGATGTCCAGTCAATAAATCTGGATTTTGACTCAACCTGGAGTGCTGCCAATTCCTTTTCTTTTATCAAGTTTTCACGGAGGCGAGCCGGGGCATGCACCTGTGTGAGTCATCAGACAATTACACCACCTTGAGCAATGAGTCCTTGTCTTTTCCTGCTTCCTCTGCTGGATTCCGTGGTTCCTACTTATTACAGTACAGGGCACTGAAGTGATGAAAGAGCTGGCAAGAGGAACCAGAGTGTTTGTCGGGGAATGCAATATACTCAACTTTCCAGCAGCCCTTGTGTTGCAACGCTGCCACTTCG
This sequence comes from Pelophylax lessonae, assembly GCF_965119305.1. Taxonomy (NCBI): domain Eukaryota; kingdom Metazoa; phylum Chordata; class Amphibia; order Anura; family Ranidae; genus Pelophylax; species Pelophylax lessonae. Next base: position 45,519,746 of record NC_138777.1, on the reverse strand, counting down.
TTGCTTCTTAGCTTAGAGTTTTTGACCCTTTGGGTGCCCTGAAAATATGTTACCCTCGCCACAAGCTGTAGTTACTCCTGATGGCTTGTACATCCTGTAGTGCAGTGTAGGAACCAGTGGCAGGAGGAACTACAGCATGGAGTGGGGGAGGCAGGTATTTTAAGCATGGAATATGGAAGGTGCCCGAGGAGCAGCAAAGCAGTGACATTTCAACACGCAGGCTGCCAGAAATGTAAGTATATTTCTTCTTCTTTTACAGGCTTATTATTCTGTACAAGGGACCCGTATGTAAACAAGACCCTGGACTTTGTTTATTTGGCACCTGTGAAATTAGATGGGGGAATTAAATATCTAAGAAGTGAAAGATCATTTTGAATAAATCTGCAACTGATTTTACCCTACCTGTGTGAGCTGCCCAAATCCCTGAGGCCAGGCACTTTCCTGATGAGGATCCTTCGGGTAAGCCCTAACTGGGGACCGGTCACCATGACGATATACCTGCAGGAGAAAAGACAGAAATCATAAATGCAAAGAACCCTTTATTCTGTTCATCATATACTGGGGTTGATTTACTTTAAATGGAGAGTGCAAAAATCTGGTGCAGCTCTGCATAGAAAAAAATCAGCTTCCAGGTTTTTTGTCAAAGCTTAACTGAACAAGCTGAGGTAAGAAGCTGCGATACTGTTGACCACCCGTTCCTTCTCAATAAACTCCATTCCCTTGGCTTCCAAGATTCTGCTCTATCCTGGTACTCCTCCTACCTATCACAGCACTCCTTCATTGTTACCTACAACTCTGTCTCCTCCTCTCCATTGCCCCTTTCTGTGGGGGTCCCCCAAGGATCTGTTCTTGGACGACTCCTCTTCTCTATCTACACCTCCTCCCTTGGTCACTTAACTACTTGCCTACTGTGCACCTAAACCCCCTTCCCATTCAGACCAATTTTTAGCTTTCAGCGCTCTCACACTTTGACTGACAATTGTGTGGTCATGCTACACTGTACCCATATGAAATTTTTATCATTTTTTTCACACAAATAGAGCTTTCTTTTGGTGGTATGTAATCACCTCTGGGTTTTTTATTTTTTGCAAAAAAAAAAAAAGAAAAAAGACAGAAAATTTTGAAAAAAAAAAAAAAAGTTTTTCTTATTTTCTGCGAGTAAATTTTGAAAATAAATTTTTCTCCTTCACTGATGTGCGCTGATGAGGCGGCACTGATGGGCACTGATAGGCTGCACTGATGGGCACTGATGAGGTGGCACTTATGGGCACTGATGAGGTGGCACTTATGGGCACTGATGAGGTGGCACTTATGGGCACTGATGAGGAGGTACTAATATGCCGCACTGATGAGCACTGATAGGCGGCACTGATGAGCACTGATAGGCGGCACTGCTAGGCACTGAGAGGTGGCACTGCTGGGCACTGAGAGGTGGCACTGCTGGGCACTGAGAGGCGGCACTGATGGGCGGCACTGATGGGCACTGGCGGATGGCACTGATGGACACTGACGGGTGGCACTGATGAACACTGATGGGCAGCACCATCAGTGCCCACACTCAGTGCCCATAGTGCTGCCAGTCAGTGCTCATCAGTGCCTAGATGAGCAGGCACTGATGGGCACTGACTGACAGCACTATGGGCACTGATTGAGGGCATTGATGGGGGGCACTGATGGCGGGCACTGTGGGCACTGTGTGTATGCTTTTTTTACCTCTAGTAATCAGGGCACTGGTGATCGCTGCCCTGATTACATTTGCTCTGTGTCCCTGGCGCTGTGCAGCTCTCCCTCCTTCCTCACACTGCAGGCTCCGTGTGAGGAAGGAGTGCTGGCGATGAGAGATGATCTCATATGTTTACATATGAGATCATCTCTCATTGGACGGTCCGATCACGTGGTGAATGGCCGCTGTGATTGGCCATTCACCACGATCTGTGATCGGCTGTGTCCAAGGGACACGGCCGACACAGATTTTCCCCGATGCGCGCTTGCGGGAGCGCGCAGGGAGAATGTTTCTGGGAGGCCGTATATAGGCTGTAGCGCGGATGGGAAGTAGTTAATAACCGCCCATGGATTCCAATACCATCTCTATGCAGATGACCCAAATCTCTCTAGTCTACACCTTACCTCACTCCTTCAGTCTCCTCTCGCATTACTAACTGACATATCAGCATGGATTTTGCACCACTTCCTTAAACTGAATGGCTCCAAAACCATGCTGGTAATATCCCCCCCCCCCCCCCTCCATGATTTTTCCATCAAAATCAGTAATGCAACCATCAATCCCTTCCCTCAAGCCAGGGTACTAGGTGTAATCCTAGACTCTGACCCGTCCTTTCAGCCCCAAATCCAATCATTGTCCAAAGCTTGTAGACTTCACCTCCAAAAACATCTCTAAAATTCACTCCTTTTTAACAACTGAAACCACCAAGCTACTCATTCACTCCCTTGTCATCTCTCGCCTTGACTATTGCAACTTCCTTCTCATAGGCCTACCTCTCCATAGGCTATCCCCCCTTCAGTCTATCACGAATGCTGCTGCCAGGCTTATCCACCTTACCAACAGCTCAGTGTCTGCCACCCCTCTCTGCTAAGCCCTACACTGGCTTCCGATCCCCCGAAAATAAATTCAAATTACTAACCACAACATACAAAGCCATTTACAACTCTGCTCCGAGCTCCATCACCAATCTTGTATCCAAATATCACCCAAACCATCCTCTCAAGACCGCCTACTCTCAAACTCCCTTGTCTCCTCCCCCATGCTCGTCTCCAGGATTAATCCAGACCCTCTTCCATCCTCTGGAACGCTCTACCTCAACCTGTCTGGCTATCTCCTAATCTCATACTCTAACTGCCATCAGGAAATCCCTAAAAGCTCATCTCTTCCAGAAACCCTATCCCTCTTCCTCCAACTTATCTTTAAGGCTCCATTCACACCTGGGCGTTTTCAGCTCCGAAAACGCTCAAAAGAAACGTTTCCAAAACGCCCAACAAGTAAAAACCCATTTATTTAAATGGCCCCTGTTCACATCTGAGCGTTTTAACACCTGAAGCAAAATGCCCAACGCTCAAAAAAGTACATGAGCTTCTTTTTGGGCAGATTACAGGCGTTTTCCATTGGTCTCTAGTCAATCTAAAAACGCCTGCACAAAAATCGCCTGTAAAACGCCTGCAAAAACTCCCATAAAAACGCCTGAAAAAAAACGCCTGAAAAAACGCCTGAAACAAAAACGCCCAGGTGTGAATGGAGCCTTACCTCTTCCATCAGCTCATTCCCCAGTTACAACCTTTTGTACCACCTGCCCCACCCGATTAGATTGTAAACTATTTTGAGCAGGGACCTCTTAATCCTCTTGCATTTTATTGTATTGTAACTGTATGGTCTCCCTTTTATATTGTAAAGCGCTGCGTAAACTGTTGGCGCTATATAAATCCTGTATAAAAATGATAATAATAATATAAATAATACTAGGCTAATTGGTTACCATGCACAGCTGCAACAGATTTAGCGCTCTCCACTTTTAGTAAAATAACCCAACAGTCCGTAACCTACATGCAACCACAACACTGTAAACTGTACACAGAAAAGGATGATCTTTAAATTATAACAGTCACAGAACGAAAAAATGACATCAGAAAGCTTTGTGTAAATCAAGGTGGATGAAATGTGAAAAGTCAGGAGCTAGCAGCTAAAGAACTACTGCCTGTGAGCCGCGTCATCACATAGGCTTCGGCTGCTCATAGTAAAAGGCTGCACAGAACAGGGATATGCCATTCTCTGCAGCATTGAGAGCTGGACAAGAAAATGAAGGATTCGGCTCACAACAAGACACCTGGAGGTAGGTATAATGGGATTTTTGACTTACCATAAAATCAATTTCTCTGATGTTCATTGACGGACAGCTCCTGGTATTCATAACCATTGGGACATACGAAAGCAGTGTTAAACATGAGGGGTGGGAACAACCAAAAAAATTCCCAAGGCTAAACGTTAGCCAACCAGTCAACAGGGGCTCAACCAAACAACCAGAGCCCACCTGAAAAAAACAATACACCCTCAGAGAGGATCAGGTCCTCTAAACAGCAGCCTGCAAAATCTTGCAGCCAAAAGGAAGCATTCCCAGATGCCAACACATCCACTTTATAAAACTTTGAAAAAAAGTGTGCACAGACGACCAGGTGGGCGCCTTGCACACCTGCGTCACGGACACCAGATGACGGAAGGCCCAGGAGGCACTAAGCGCCAGAGTAGAGTGGCGCCTTGACAGGGAAAGGAGGAAACTGACCTATGATGTAATAAGCCTGAACCACCGTCTGTCTGATCCATCTGGAAATGGTCACAGAGGAAGAGGACAACCCTTTGAGGCCCATCTGTGAGCACAAATAGAGAGTCTGAGTTCCTCAAAGACTCTGTAGCTGCCACGTACACCCTAACTGCCCGGACTACATCCAAGGCATACAAGGCACTTTCCTCCGGATGTTTAGGCCTGGGACACAGGGAGGGCAACACAATGTCTTTATCCAAATTAAAGTCAGAGACAACCTTAGGAAGGAACGACGGACAGGGGCGAAGAACCACCTTATCCCTGTGAATCACCAGGTAAGGTGAACGACAGGATGCCGCCAGTTCGGACATCCTGCGCGCAGAAGTGACAGCCACTAAAAAGGCCACCTTCTGGAAACAATGTAAGCAGGGGAATCTCCAACATGTTTTCAAAAGGAGGCTTCTACAGAGCTGAAAGCACCAAATTAAGATCCCAAGGTGGCAACGGAGCCCGCATTGGAGGAACTAAATGTCGGACACCCTGAAGAAAAGGTACGCACCACGGAGTGTGTGGCCAATGGTCGTTGGAAGAAAACCACCAAGCCTGACACTTGGCCCTTAATGATACTCAAGGCCACTCTCTGTTCAACCCCTCTTTGAAGGAAGGATGAGATCTGAGCTACCGAGAAGGAGTGAGGAGGAACCCCAAGAGACTCACTACGCAATGTACATCTTCCACGTATGATAGTAGAACTTCCTAAAAGTAGATTTTTCTAGCTTTCAACAAGAAAGGAATCACTGACTCAGATAAACCCCTATCCTTTAGCACCCGGCGTTCAACAGTCAAGCCGTAAAAACCAGCGACTAAAGCAGGATGGAAGATCAGCCCTTGGGAGAGAAGATTCTTCCTGAGAGGAAGCTTCCAAGGAACATCAGCGACCAGCCGCACCAGATCGACGTACCAAGCCCGGTGTGGCCAGTCCAGAGCCACCAAGATGACCAGAATCCCTTCAGCCTCAATCCTGAGGAGATCTGGGCAGAAGCTTGAGAGGAGGGAAGGTGTAAATCCAATTTAATGCACAACGGATAGCCCTGAAGACGACCCTTCCGATGATCCAGACACAGTCTGATCGCTCAAAGTGCCAGGACATTGATCGGTAGTCTGGACTTCCAGCGTCCAGATCCCCTGAGCAGAAAGCTTGCCGAAGACACCTCCCCAGCAGGACAGGCTGGCATCAGTGGAGACCACTATCCAATACAAGGGGGAGGAAGGATTTTCCCAGCCGCAGTGCTGGAGAATGAAGCCAAATCATCAAGGACTCCCTCGTTCCCCCGGATCCGATTTTCCAGAGACTGGGGAGATTGGTCTGAATCCTCTTTTGCAGGGACTTTGTATGGAACTGTGCAAACTGAACCACCTCAAAAGGTAGACACCATTAGGCCCAGCAACCGGACAGCAAGAGGCTAATTGCAGCCTGCAATTTTTGGAGTTCCAGAGGAAGGAGCATTCTGGCTAAGGCTGAGTCCAGAGTCAGGCCCAGATAGTCAAGCTCTGTGGGCGGAACTGGAGCAGACTTCTGCAAGTTCAGAATCCAGCCAAACTGCCGCAGAGTTTGTATTGTGATCTCCAAGTTGTCCACTAGAGCAGAGGGAGACTCCGCTCACAAAAGGAGATCGTCCAAGAAGCCCAGTACCGCGATCCCCTGTTGGCGTAGCAAGGCTAGCACCGGGGCTAACACTTTTGTGAAGACCCAAGGACCAGAGGCAAGACCGAAGGGTAACGCCACAAACTGATAAAGTCTCCTCTTCCACAGCAAAGTGGACAAAACGCTGGCGACTGAGAACAGGTTTGAGTAAAAACCCTGAAAACGTTCCGAAGTCGGAACCGGGACAATCACCCCTTAAAAGGAACAGTTATTGTATGGCCCCAAACAGGCCCTGTTAGCAGTCTGGGGACAGGTGCAAGGTGGAAGGAAAAAACCTTGCCGGGGGACAAAAGCGAAACTTGATCTTGTAGCCAGACTGAATGACTTAGTGGACCCACTTGTCTTGCACTAGGGTAGTCCACAGGCCCAGAAACCAGCGAAGACGTCCCCCCATCCCTACTACAGGTGAGGGCGTACCTTCATGCTGAAGCAGCCCTATCCACGGATCTGGAGAAGCCTGATCTTGGCTCACAAGACCAGATTAGTTTGAATTTTCTGAAGAGGCCATGAAAGGCTTCAAGCCCTTGTCAGTTGACCCTGAGGGACGAAAAAAAAAACTTATGAGCTGAGGAGGGCCCATGTCTACGACGAGGTTCCTTGCCCTTAGTAGCCTGCGGAAGAAAAGTACTCTTCCCCTGTGAGACCTTTAATGATGTCATCCAGGGTAGCTCCAAACAGGCAATCTCCTTGGAAAGGAAGATCAGTCAAGGCCTTTTTTGAACTCTGAGCCGCAAACCAGCACTTAAGCCAAAAGACATGTGGAAAGGACCACAGCCAAAACAGAGAGGTGAGCCTTCAGGGGAGCCGCATCCAAAGAGGCATCACAGATAAACTGCAGCCCCTGGGCCAGCTCGGCAAAGGCAGGGGGGAGCTGTTCCCCCTCCAGGTCACGGTGTAAGAGCTTAGCCCACTCGGTCAGAGTTTGTGACACTAGGGCAATGGTGAGTACCAGCCTCATTGCTGAACCAGCCAGAGTGTACATATGGAGGGCCACAGCCCCTGTTTTCTGGTCAGCTGAAAACTTAAAGGCCGGAGACTCTTCTACCAGAATCATGGTTGCCTTATTTATTCTGGAAACCAGAGGGTCCACCACCGGCGGCACAGTCCACTTCTTAAGAAGGGACTCCTTATAGGGGAAATGCCTAGTAAAAGCGCTTAGGGACCCCAATGGAGACGCTTTGGTCGTCCCCACTCTTTAGGGACAATTCTGTCAAAATAGGCAGGGAAAGGAAACACCTTTGCCGCTCTGGAAGACTTGTGAGTGCCTAAAGGGTATCTGCGCCTCCATCGCAGCTTCGGCTGCTTCCTCCATTTCTAGGGTCTAACGCAAAGATACAATCAGTGCATCCACCAACGCCTTTTCATGCGGAGTCGCAGACGTGTAGGAACCATCCTCACTATCAGAGGATTCCAGGCGACTGGTTGCAGACCCAGCAGGGTGACCCACGTCCGCGGCGGCCGAATCAGATTTAGGATCTGCGGAGATAGATGAGGCAGGGAAAGGCGGGTGGTGCTTTATGGTAGCCCTTCGCCCGCAAGCCACCTCCACTGGGACACAAGGGACTCCAGAACCGCAGTCAGTGCATGGATGGATGGATGGATGGCTGGGGCCAGGAGGGCCCCGCAGCCTCAGAGAGGGGATCAGGTGGGGAAATGTGCTCCAAAGACTCCATGAGCCACCAGGGGGACCCCACAAAAAAGTGTAAAACACTGCTAAGGGACAAACCCCACCGCACTGACAGGCACAAAGCACCAGCAATCCCTAGCAGAGAGGGAGAGGACCCCACCAGACTCACCCCCCACAGAGACAAGCACCTGCAGCCACAAGGATAATCTGCACTACACGTGTGACGATCAGGAAGTAAAATGATCCAGGAATCAGCACCAGGGGATAAGGAGGGGCTCTCACCACAGCAAAATGGGTGCTGCGCTAACCAAACATGGCCGCTGTGTATAGACCACACAGACTACAACAAAATGGCTGCACCACGAGTCATACAGGAACCCAGGAATGGGGGACCAGGCCTCAGGGACAGATCCAGGTAGGTCGAGGGGGGGGGCCCTGGCAGGAGCCCCTACTAGGTACAACCCAGTCGCCCAGTCGATCGTACGGTCGCCGGCGCGAACCACCCCAGCCCCCATCGCCAATCACTCAAACAGCCCCAGCGTATGTGATGGGGGGCACAGGATGAGGGACTCAGCAAGGGGGGGATTGCCTGCGGGAAGGAGGGGAACCCAGGGGTCCGACCGCCTCTGGGAGGGGCCCAACGTCCACCCAAAAACACTCCAGGAGGGGGGGGGGGGGGAAGCTACTCACCATACCAAGAACCAGGCAAGCACCGCTCCAGACAGAACCCCTCTCCATCCAAATGGGGGGGGGGGCTTTCGGCCAGGAGGAATGCGGTGACTCGGGCCGAGGCCCGGTCATATGTGACCTCCAAGGGGTTTAACTCGCAGGCCACCCCTGTGCTGCATGGAGACCATTTTGGGAAAAGGTGAACTTAAAGTGATAATAAAGGAACCTCATTTCTTTTATAAATAATAAAAATGTCAAATTGACCTGTGCAGTGGTTTTGCACAGAGCAGGCCCGATCATCTTCTAGGGTCCCCTGATGGGCTCCTCCTGCTCTCGAGTACCCACTTAGCAAGCCACTTGCTGGGAGGGGGGGGGGTTAACTTGTGCGGGCTCAGTCCCACTCTGAGCGTATAGTGACACACATAGCGCGGCTCGCCCCCTTATCATGCGATTTGATGGACAGCAGCGTGAGTCATTGGCTGCACCCAAAAAGTTTTTAGTCTTAATGCAGAGAATGCAATAAGGTAAAAAAATCTTTTAAAAAAGTGTAGAGCTGAAAAAATATTAATAAATATGAAAATATAAAAATTATTTGTTAAGTACAAAATTACATGAAAATAACAATAAAGTCAATATAGTGTAAATAAGGTTCACAACAAAATATAATGTAGAATGAAATTGCAATGAAGATCCCAGTGCAAACATTGTGGTATAAGTAAGCCTTGCTGCTATACGTGTTTAAATCACCACTGTGTACTGTCCACCACTCAGAGATTCACTGCTTACCAGAGAATATGGACTCAGATACCATAAGCACTGAGTCAACCGCATTAAGGTATAGCCAGGGATAGTGCATACAGGTAACTCTGGAACAACTTCATTCCACGGTAGTACCGACACCCAGGAAACAGTCTTGTGCAGTTCTTTGAACCATAGGGATAAAAAAAGCCTCCACATAGTGTAAAACTGTATCTCAAAATGTAAAAAAAAAAAAAAAAAAAAAAAGGTAGAAAATGTACATCATATCCAAATAACAAACGCTTGTATCATCATCCAACATGTAGAATCAAGGTGCAATGGCCTGAATGCCTAGGAACCCGATGCCCTTTGTCTTCCAAGACATCATCTGGGGACATTAGACCCCAGATGATGTCTGGGGGAGGGGCCAGGACAGTAACGGCACTCGGTGGTCAGACAGCACCAGCAACCAGGAGTGTGAGCGGCTTGTACACAGAGAAGGAACCACTACAGGGATTTTTTATGTATGTTGGTGTGCTGGAAGCACTCATTGTTCTTGGTTTTAATAAAGTAATGTTTTTAAGGGGTATAAGCACCATCTAGTTCTTTCTTTGTATGGGACATTGGGATACCACTAAGAGGAGAGAAGAGTGGAGATAGAGAGTCACCAGTGGGGTTACATTGGATATTAACTCCCGGGGCCCAGGAGAGGCCAAAAAAAAATTATTCTGGTCAAGCTTAAATGCAAGGTCACACTATTTAAGGTGAGAACCCCACTGTGGGGGAGGGGGCACTGTTACATAGTTACATAGTAGGTGAGGTTGAATAAAGACAATAGTCCATCCAGTTCAACCTGTGTAGGTGTGTGTGGCTGTAATCATCTCACATAGCCCTGAACGTTCTGATCCTTGAGAAACCACCTCTTGTGGTAGAGAATTCCACAATCTTGTAGCCCTAACAGTAAAGAACCCCCTACGTTGCCTGAGGTTAAAACGCTTCTCCTCTAATCGCATTTTATGCCCTCGAGTCCTCATGCAATCCCTTCTACAGAATAGCTGTTTTTCTATGCCGAGATCCCCATTGAGATATTTATAAATTGCTATCATGTCCCCCCTCAGGCGTCTCTTCTCCAGAGAGAATAAATCAAGCGATTGCAGACGCTCTTCATATTTAAGGTCCTCCAATCCCCTTATCAGTTTAGTTGCCCTTCTCTGGACTCTCTTCAGCTCCAACACATCCCTCCTGAGGACTGGCGACCAGAACTGGACAGCATACTCCAGATGCGGTCGGACCAGAGTTTTATAAAGTGGAAGGATTATAGTCTTATCTCTGGAATACATACCTTTCTTTATGCCTGCTAATATTCTGCTGGCTTTGGCAGCTGCCGCTTAACATTGCATGCTATTGCCTAATCTATCCTCAACCAAGACTCCCAGATCTTTCTCCATTTTTGATTCCCCCAAGGGTTCTTGTGGTGACACACGGATTTAGCCTTTCAAAAGACATTGCACTAAAGGAAAAGTGTGGATTTTGCACAATAAGGATTTCGGTGACGGGAAGAATATCAAAAACATATATCACTTCATAAGGCATTATTGTGGACTATAGAATCACTAACTTGTATCACATACGGGGCTCGAGTTAGTGCCGGTTCACACTAGGGCGACCTGTGAGGCGACCTGGTCGCCTCACAGGTCTAATCACAGGTCGCCTCCCATAGGGAAGCTGCGGACCCGTTCTAATAGGAGCGACACAAGTCGATCCGACCTAGAAAAAGGGTCCGGAGCTTCTTTGGGGCGACCCGCAGGCGACCGCCATAGACTTCAATGTTATGAAGTCCATGGCGGCCGCTCCGAGGTCGCGGCGCGCTGCTCGCACCGCGACCACGGAGGTCGCGGTGCGAAGTAGCGTCGCTGCAATGTGAACCGGCGCTTACACACTAATATTATGAAGTTTCACAAAGAGTGTTTTATAAACATTAATGTAGTTGGCAATATTGTTTTCATAGTTATATGATATCATTTTGCGATTTTAACTATTTTTATTTTGATGTTTGGTTTTGGGAGCGCAGCACTATTACGGATTATTTGCACATGATACTTTTTGAATGAGAGGGTGCTAGGTGCCTGCAGCTCCTAATCAGATTAAACACTAAGGCTCCATGTACACGGGACGTTGTTAAAAGTCCCTTTGAATGCTGGAATTTTTAGGACGTTTGAAACGCCCGTTCAGTCGCGTTTGTACCCGCGTTTAGCGGGCGTTTAGAAGCGTTTGCGGGCGTTTGCGTTTAGAAGCGTTCCTAGAGGTCATAAAAATTATTCCCCTTTAAAATGGAAAAACGCGAACGCTAAACGCGGGTCATCGCGTTCGGACGCGTTTGTGCGTTTGAAACGCCGGGAAACACACGTTCGAACGCAAATAATTGCGTTCTAAAAACAGTCCCTGAACGCAACTGCCTGCAAATGACTGTAAATGACCTGGTGTACATGGACAGATAAGATAAAATGTAGATGGGTTCAGGGGCTTCTGAAAAAAACGCCCAACTGCTCCTAAACGGCCATTTCCAGCGTCCCGTGTACATGGAGCCTAACACATTAACATCGTTTTTAGTAGCTTGCAGGATCCTCGCGCTAATTTAACAACTTGGTCTCTGCCAGTTCACTGTCAGAAACTGTGCCATGCCAGAGCAGGGAAATCAGGCACATGCAGAGACACGCTGCAGGGTTCTGCCAAGTCCCACAGACCTAGCAAACACCCCTGTGGCGAATCTGCGCATGCAAGATGGCAGCGCTGGCAAAGAGCAGTGCAGGGAGAACGGTTCCTGCAAGCAAAACAATGCTGGACTCCATGGACTATTAAGTATTATGTTTTTTACACAGGAACCAGTGCTAGAGATATAAGATGTCATTTTATAGGCAGGGTGGAGTTCCTCTTTAATACGATTACAAGTAATTGATAGAATAAAGGAAAGCCACCATTAGATTTGGTTGACCTGAATACTGGGATCAATTTTATGAACTGAAACGTCTTCATATACGAGAATAATAAAACAGGAACCCCTTGGATTGGATTGGATTGGATTATAAACTGCGTTCATTTGCACTTTTTATTCATGCGCAAAGTGGAGAGGGGGGGGGACGGGGGAGGGGTGGAGGCAGATAAACTGAGCTTCCCCTTTTGGGTGGAGTTCCACTTTAAGTTTGTGTATGTTTTGGGGTTTTTTTTTTGGAATGGGGGCTTAAGTACTTGGGTGTAACTTTTATTATTGTGTTTATTGATTTCACTTCAACACTAAACTTTATTTATCCAACACACAGAGGGACCAAAAGTCCCCTATATCAGGGATCGACAAATCGCAGGTGCCAGGATGCCATGGCAACAAGAAACTGCGTGCTGGCCCCTGGGTTCACATCGATGTGTACTGAGATCACAATGTCAATCAGGTTTCTGTGCGATTTTGTATCCCTCTCTGCACAACTGCATCCCATTAACTCCAATGCGAAAACGCCTTCCACTGACTCCAATGCGAAAACGCCTCCCACTGACTCCAATGCGAAAACGCCTCCCACTGACTCCAATGCAAAAACGCCTCCCACTGACTCCAATGCAAAAACGCCTCCCACTGACTCCAATGCAAAAACGCCTCCCACTGACTCCAATGCGAAAACGCCTTCCACTGACTCCAATGCGAAAACGCCTTCCACTGACTCCAATGCAAAAACGCCTCCCACTGACTCCAATGCGAAAACGCCTCCCACTGACTCCAATGCAAAAAACACCTTCCACTGACTCCAACGCAAAAACGCCTCCAACAGACTCTAATGCAAAAAACGCCTCCCACAGACTCCAATAAAAAAACAACGCAAAAACTCCTGTCAATAGTAATCTTATGTGAACACTTATCTCCGAATGCCACTCTACTCTATCACTTGCAAGTCTGGAACACGCCGCTAAAAACAGGACCCTTTTCATAAAAGCGCAATGCATGTGGATCGCGCCTGTGTGAACCACCTCATTAGGAACATATAATCTGCAGCCTGTCATGCGAATCTGTGAGTTTAAAAAGGCATCCAGAATTGCATGTGTGAACCAGGGCAGCTCCATTCACACCTGGGTGTTTTGGGATCGTGGCAGATGCGATGCGATTCTGCCCCCAATACCAAAACGCAGGTTCAGATACCAATATTTTCAATGACATCTAAAACATGGTGTGGTTTTACTGTGATTGTCATGCGGTAAATTGTATCTCGTGAGGCCTGTCACCCAAAAAAAGCTACTGCTCCTTTTTGGGCAACAAACTTCAGGTATTGCGAATTGCCGCTCAGTAAATTGCACGCCAATCGCATCACTTGATGCTTGTCACCAAAAAGCTGCTGCTTCTTTTTGGGTGACAGGCTTCACGCAATGAATCTCCCACACAGTAAACCACGCAACAACCGCGGTACAACTGCACTGCGTTTTAGGTGCCATTAAAAATAATGGCACCGGAACATGCGTTTTGCAGATTGCATTTGCATTTCGAGATTGCAGGCAGATTTAAAGCGATTCTGCTGCGATCCAAAAACACTAAGCTGTGAACAGGGCCTAGCGGAGCTTCCCCCTATAACAGGACAGCCTATAATCCTGACGTACTGGCGTTACGCCGGGTTATTGGCTGGCCACTCTGCTGTAAGTTAGGAGGCGCGCATTACTTGCCTTGCCCCAGACACTAACAACTCACTCTGCGCTAAAAATACTGGCTCCTAGATTCAAAGCAAATTTATCAAGCCCAGTCCTCTATGATACTATTATGGTGAGACAGGTTCTCTTTATTGAGACATCAGGGGTCTATTAGACCCCCTGATGTCTAACCTGAAAGGGTCGTTTTCAGACTGTTTCAGACTGTAATACTGCCCGTCGCACACAGCAGGGTATCATTTTTGCTGCAGCCACAAAGTGAAGCCTCAAGGTCCACAGAGGACTAAGGTCTTTATTAACCCTCCATATAGGGCTGCCACCTCATCCCTTTAACCACTGCTCACTAGAGCTCTACTGCGGCACAGTGGCTCGTTATCGTCTGGCGACGTAGACCTACGTCGCCAGACATTCCCCTCACTCGGCAGCGCGCGCGCGCCGCCGGAGGCTCGCTCCCGCTGTATTCAGTCACAGCGGGAGTTGGGCCAGGGGAGGAGAGGCGATGATCACCGCTGCTCTTCCCCGATCGTCGGGGAATCGAGTGTAAACAAAGCAGGGCGGATCTCCTAAGTGACAGACAGTGACAGACTGCAGGGTTCAGCATAGCTGAACATGCGATCTGTCCTTGTGTCACATAGTCCCCTCCCCCCACACACGTCAGTAAACACCAGGCATACATTAACCCCTTGATCACCAATAAAAATGAACCCCTTCCCTGCCAGTGTCATTTTTACAGTAACAGTGCATATTTATAGCACTGATTACTGTAGTAATGTCACCGGTACCCCCAAAAGTGTCAAAAATGTCAGTCAAGGGTCCGATCTGTCCACCGCAATGTCGCAGTCCCGCAAAAAAAAAAAAAAAAAATCGCAGATTGCCACCATTACTCATTAAAAAAAAAAACTCCAGAAACTACAGAAATCTTTCCCTTAGTTAGTAAACGCAATAACTTTTGCGCAAACCAATCAAAATACGCTTATTGCGATTTTTTTTACCAAAAATATGTAGCAGAAAACAAATTGGCCTAAAATGATAAAATATTTTGATTTTTACATTTTTTTGGGGGGGAATTTCATATAAAAAAAAAAGTGAGAAATATTGTTATCTTTTCAAAATTGTCACTCTTTTTTTGTTTATAGCGCAAAAAGTAAAAATCGCACAGGTGATCAAATACCACCAAAAGAAAGCTCGGTTTGTGGGAAAAAAAGGACATAAATTTAGTTTGGGTACGGTGTTGCATGACCGCACAATTGTCAGTTAAAGTCGCACAGCGCCAAATCGCAAAAAGTGGCCTGGACATTAGACAGCAAAATCCTCCGGTGGTAAAGTGGTTACAGCAGGACACATATTAATTACACAGGTTCTGTGGATAATTTAAAAGCACATAAGGCACTAAATGAGTTTATTTACCACCTTTATCAACCCCAGAATTTGTGTAATTAATATGTGTCCTGCTTTAAAGGGATGAGGTGGCAACCCTACCTCTTGCTGCTATGGGTCACAACACCTTTCATCTCACTATACAGCTTTTCTGACTCATAAGAGTCAAAACAAAAGACAAATGTACAAAAGCACACAGTAAACTATGGCTGTTATATAATGCATTGTCAGCAATGTATGGCACAAAGCTGGAGTCAGCCTATTCCTGCCACTTCCGGGTCTCCCATCATCTCCTAACCCAGGCAGTGCAGGTACACACATGACGTCATGCCCCCCGCCTGCCCTCACTTACCAAGGTGACAAAACGGAGCTGACGAGCCTGTGAGGTGTGCACAGCTACAGCCAGAACCGGGGCCAACACCAGCACCGCCTTCCCCCACCAAGAGACCGACACCGGGCCGCTTCTTCCATCCATAGCTATGAGTATGCCTGGCCCCCGGAACCTTGGATGCAGGGTTCCACTTCCTGTGGGGACTACAACAGCGGTAACACACAGGCACCTGACTACTGGGAGCAGCAATATGGAGGAAGACGTCTGTGACATTGTGACATCTCTGTCAGCTGATCGGAGACACATGTGATATGGAATGCTGACTGAGCAGAGGGGAGGAACATGTGACAGGCGGCTTCCCCAATATCTCTGTCATCTAAGATGGCATCTTCCCACCATTCCTCTCTATCATTTATCTCTTTATCATTTATCTATCATCATTCCTTAATGTATCTCTATCATTCTTCTCTATCATCTCCCTACCATCTCTCTGTCATTTATCTCTCTAATCACTCTATCATTTATCTCTCCATCATAGCTCTGTCATTTATCTCTCTATCATCTTTCTGTCATTTATCTCTCTATCATCACTCTATCATTTATCTCTCTATCATTCTTCTCTATCATCTCCCTACCATCTCTCTGTCATGTATCTCTCTAATCACTCTATAATTTATCTCTCCATCATAGCTCTGTCATTTATCTCTCTATCATCTTTCTGTCATTTATCTCTCCATCATCACTTTATCATTTATCTCTCTATCATCATTCTTTAATGTATCTCTATCATCTCTCTGTCATTTATCTCTCCATCATCGCTCTGTCATTTATCTCTCTATCATCTCTCTGTCATTTATCTCTCTATCATCACTCTATCATTTATCTCTCTATCATCATCACTCAATCATTTTTCTCTCTATCATCACTCTATCATTTATCTCTCTATCATCACTCTATCATTTATCTCTCTATCATCTCTCTGTCATTTATCTCTCCATCATCGCTCTGTCATTTATCTTTCTGTCATTTATCTCTCCATCATCGCTCTGTCATTTATCTCTCCATCATCGCTCTGTCATTTATCTTTCTGTCATTTATCTCTCCATCATCGCTCTGTCATTTATCTTTCTGTCATTTATCTCTCCATCATCTCTCTGTCATTTATCTCTCCATCATCGCTCTGTCATTTATCTTTCTGTCATTTATCTCTCCATCATCGCTCTGTCATTTATCTCTCCATCATCGCTCTGTCATTTATCTCTCCATCATCGCTCTGTCATTTATCTCTCCATCATCGCTCTGTCATTTATCTCTCCATCATCGCTCTGTCATTTATCTCTCCATCATAGCTCTGTCATTTATCTCTCTATCATCTTTCTGTCATTTATCTCTCCATCATCACTTTATCATTTATCTCTCTATCATCATTCTTTAATGTATCTCTATCATCTCTCTGTCATTTATCTCTCCATCATCGCTCTGTCATTTATCTCTCTATCATCTCTCTGTCATTTATCTCTCTATCATCACTCTATCATTTATCTCTCTATCATCATCACTCAATCATTTTTCTCTCTATCATCACTCTATCATTTATCTCTCTATCATCACTCTATCATTTATCTCTCTATCATCTCTCTGTCATTTATCTCTCCATCATCGCTCTGTCATTTATCTTTCTGTCATTTATCTCTCCATCATCGCTCTGTCATTTATCTCTCCATCATCGCTCTGTCATTTATCTTTCTGTCATTTATCTCTCCATCATCGCTCTGTCATTTATCTTTCTGTCATTTATCTCTCCATCATCTCTCTGTCATTTATCTCTCCATCATCGCTCTGTCATTTATCTTTCTGTCATTTATCTCTCCATCATCGCTCTGTCATTTATCTCTCCATCATCGCTCTGTCATTTATCTCTCCATCATCGCTCTGTCATTTATCTCTCCATCATCGCTCTGTCATTTATCTCTCCATCATCACTTTATCATTTAATTCTCTATCATCATTCTTTAATGTATCTCTATCATCACTCATGTCATTTATCTGTCCGTCATCGCTCCGTCATTTATCTCTCTATAATCACTCTGTCATTTATCTCTCTATCATTCCTCCCTTTATCATTTCACTGAGCACACATACAGCTCAGTACACAATCCGTACATGTCAGTATACACAGTGCAGCACACATGCAGCTCAGTACACCATCCATACATGTCAGTATACACAGTGCAGCACACATACAGCTCAGTACACCCTCCACACATGTCAGTATACACAGTGCAGCACACATACAGCTCAGTACACCCTCCACACATGTCAGTATACACAGTGCAGCACACATACAGCTCAGTACACCATCCACACATGTCAGTATACACAGTGCAGCACACATACAGCTCAGTACACCCTCCACACATGTCAGTATACACAGTGCAGCACACATGCAGCTCAGTACACCATCCATACATGTCAGTATACACAGTGCAGCACACATGCAGCTCAGTACACCATCCATACATGTCAGTATACACAGTGCAGCACACATACAGCTCAGTACACCCTCCACACATGTCAGTATACACAGTGCAGCACACATACAGCTCAGTACACCCTCCACACATGTCAGTATACACAGTGCAGCACACATACAGCTCAGTACACCATCCACACATGTCAGTATACACAGTGCAGCACACATACAGCTCAGTACACCCTCCACACATGTCAGTATACACAGTGCAGCACACATACAGCTCAGTACACCATCCACACATGTCAGTATACACAGTGCAGCACACATACAGCTCAGTACACCATCCACACATGTCAGTATACACAGTGCAGCACACATACAGCTCAGTACACCCTCCACACATGTCAGTATACACAGTGCAGCACACATACAGCTCAGTACACCATCCACACATGTCAGTATACACAGTGCAGCACACATACAGCTCAGTACACCATCCATACATGTCAGTATACACAGTGCAGCACACATACAGCTCAGTACACCCTCCACACATGTCAGTATACACAGTGCAGCACACATACAGCTCAGTACACCATCCATACATGTCAGTATACACAGTGCAGCACACATACAGCTCAGTACGCCCTCCATACATGTCAGTATACCCAGTGCAGCACACATACAGCTCAGTACACCATCCATACATGTCAGTATACACAGTGCAGCACACATACAGCTCAGTACACCATCCATACATGTCAGTATACACAGTGCAGCACACATACAGCTCAGTACGCCCTCCATACATGTCAGTTGTCGGTGATACCACATGCAGGCATCCAGCAAGGGTGATCAGATCAGTTGGCTGCACTAAGGAATCAGGACCCAGATGAAGAAGATGTAAATACACTTATTAAGCTAAATGACATACTCCAATACCAACACCAGCGGACAATAAACAAGTAAACAAAATATAAATGTAACAGTGCAAAACCCCAATAGAAACCTAAATAACTATATACAAAGGATGGAGCAAACAATAGCAGGACAGGACCAGGGCAGGAGACAAGGAAAGCAGGGAGCCAGGTACAGGGAACAGGACTCAGGATCAGGATGCAGGTTTCAGGATCAGACAGTGACACGGCTAGCAGAGAAAATACTGAAGCACTGAACCTCAGTGAAGGGTGGGCTTATATTCCCTCAGCAGTCCTCCTCAGGTGCAATTAAAAGTACAGTCCAGCTGCTTGGAGACACCTGCTGGTGGGCCCTGGAACTGCGCCCCTCAGTTCCAGGAACAACAGTGCCACCAACAGGTGACCCACGTAATGACACTGATCCTGACATCAGTATACCCAGTGCAGCACACATACAGCTCAGTACGCCATCCATACATGTCAGTATACACAGTGCAGCACACATACAGCTCAGTACACCATCCATACATGTCAGTATACACAGTGCAGCACACATACAGCACAGTACGCCATCCATACATGTCAGTATACACAGTGCAGCACACATACAGCTCAGTACGCCCTCCATACATGTCAGTATACACGTTGCAGCACACATACAGCTCAGTACGCCATCCATACATGTCAGTATACACAGTGCAGCACACATACAGCTCAGTACACCATCCATACATGTCAGTATACACAGTGCAGCACACATACAGCACAGTACGCCATCCATACATGTCAGTATACACAGTGCAGCACACATGCAGCTCAGTACGCCATCCATACATGTCAGTATACACGTTGCAGCACACATACAGCTCAGTACACCATCCATACATGTCAGTATACACAGTGCAGCACAGATACAGTACACCATCCATACATGTCATTATACGCAGTGCAGCACACATACTGACATGCATGGATGGTGTGGATGTGCTGTAAGAGCCTGAGAACTTGTCAATGTGTGAAAAGCAATGCCTCATGGGACATGTAGTCCTGGGCAGGAAGTGAGTGGTTCTAAAAGTAGAAGTTGTTTTAAAAAATAAACTGTAATGTGCCACTCGTGCCTAGCGGTTTAATTTCCTTTTTAAAGACTGTCCTGGGGGATAAGCAGCTGTTTCAAAAAAACCTTAAGGGCCGGTTCACATTAGTGCGATCACAGAGATCGCATGTAATTCGGAGCGCACTGCTCCTAAATTACATGCGATCTCTGTGCGGTGCTAATTTCAGCCATACAGTTTGTATGGCTGAATTCGCACCACAATCGCACTAAACACGCACATGACCCTTTTTTTTATCCGCAGCAGAATCGGATCGCATAGTGGTTTACACTAGTGCGATCCGATTCTGTGCGAACTTGCAGATCGCACTGCGATATGCGATCTCAAATGGGGGCGTCGTTAACTTTTAATTGACACCCCCTGCATATCGCATACGGCAGTGTGAACTGCCAGGGGTGCGGATGCGATGCGGGAACACGCTGCATATCCGCAACGCTCCCGCATCGCAGAAGTGTGAACCGGGACTTAAGGTAAATGTGGGGAGATGGATGAATATAAACAGCGCTAAATCATCTCACTAACTGTAAACCTAACACTATAGATAAATATATACTGACTGTGCAAAACATCCAATGTGTTAACTGTGCAAATTAGCTTAAAATCAACAGTACATCAAATATATAATAAATAATTGCTGTGCTAATATAAAGTGCTAGTAAAGGCCAATATATCGTGCTAGTTTAGTGCCATATACAAAGTGCAAAATATAACAAATATAATAAGTGCAAAAAATAGCAACAAATATTGTCACAATAAAGTGCTTAAGTCTAAATCATATAAATATTGGTAAAGTCCGTGGCTGTGAAGACACAGATTAGTGCATATATGAGTGAATCCTTAGTGCAAAAATTGGATCAACCGAATCAGGTGACTGTGCATGTCCGTGAGCAGTAATGGTGGCACCCTCCACTTCACCGTCGGGATGTGGTTTTTGCACACTTACCAGATGTTGTTGATCCAAGCTGGCATACGCCAGCTATATATCAAAATAGGCTTAGGGATCTCCTCTCACTGGCAGACCAGAATCTCAGAGAATAGGTGGATGGATGTCCTTATGCTTCTCCTGTATGTGCTCTTGGGGGACAAAAAATGAAGACCCCTAAGCCTATTTTGATCTATAGCCGGCGTATGCCAGCTTGGATCAACAACATCTGGTAAGTGTGCATTCTTACCACATCCCGACGGTGAAGTGGAGGGTGCCACCATTACTGCTCACGCACATGCACAGTCACCTGACTCAGTTGATCCAATTTTTGCACTAAGGATTCACACAGAAGTTGTTTTTACCCTGCTATAGGGGCGCTCTATACTAGGGATCAACTGATTATCGGCAAGGCCGATATATCGAGGGCCGATATGCACTTTCCCCGATATAACGAAATCGGCCCCAGAGGTTATCGATATTGCCGGGACATCATTGCGTATGTTGCGCCACGCGCCTCCGCGCACTTAGACAGCTTCTGCCTTCTTAGGCCACCTCCCTCAGCCTTGTCTGGAGTCGGGGAGTCTCGCTCGGGACAGTGAGTGTACAGTGCACAGCACCCTTTGTGTTTAACACAGCTGCCACCTACATACACCCACCCACAGCTGCCCGGTGCCAGCCAGCCAGCCACCCACACACCCACAGGCCTGTACCAGCCAGCCACAGGCCCTGCCTTTACCAGCTAGCCAGCCACAGGCCCTGGGCCTATACCAGACAGCCACCACAGGGTGCCAGCCAGCCAGTCACCCACCACAGGGTGCCAGCCAGCCAGTTTTAAGCCTATATTCAATGTCAATAGTGTTTTTCAAATTTCAATGGAGATGGATGCAGATAGAAAAATTAAAAGAGTGGTCTGGGACTATTTCTCGTCTCCATCTCCAGGAAAAGCAGCAGCAGTGTGCAACACATGCACAAACAATGTAAGCATGGGATCAATAACTGCAAAAACAAAAAATACGTCAAATCTTTGGGCCCATCTAAGAGTTCATCATGTTAAATTATATCATGCAGCACAGAAAAAACAAAATGAATCACAAGGTGAAACATCACTATCCCAGGCAACAATAACAGATAAGTTTCATAAAAAAAACAGGTGGCTAAAATCGGATGGAAGATCCCAACTGCTGGACAGAGTAATCACAGAAATGATGGTCAGTGATAACCAGCCATTTACAATGGTGTCTGACTCTGGATTTAATCGGTTGATGTCCATAGTTGAGCCAAGGTACACACTGAAGAGTGACAAGTATTATCGAACCGAAATGCTGGGAAAGATTCACCAAAAGGACGTTGAGAAAGTAAAGGCTATGCTGAAACCAGAGAATGCTGGCAACTCACTCTCATTCACGACTGACTGCTGGTCAGGACAAACAGAATCACTAATGAGTCTTAAATGCTGCTTCATTGACAGCGGACGGACAAGAAGGCATTTGGTGTTGAATACAAAAGTGATGTAAGGATCCCACACTGGGGAGTACATTAGAGAAAGGTTTCTAGGCATGCTAGAAGAATGTGGAATCACCAAAGACCAAGTGATGCTTGTGCTTCGAGACAGCGGAGCGAACGTGGTGAAAGGAATGAGACTTGAAGTGTCAGATTTCAGTTGCATGGCACACACCCTCCAACTTGTGGTAAATGATGGTCTGTCAAACCAGAGAGCTTTGATTAAATAATTAGCATGCTAAAGAAGTGCGCAGGCCATTTCCACCATTCAATCCTTGCCAAGCAGCGACTGAGGTGCATTCAGGAAGACCATGGCTTACCCAAAAACAACTTTATTAACGCTGTTCCAACACAATGGAACTCAACACTTCACATGCTGCAAAGAATGCTGGAGCAGAAGCAAGCTCTTACCATATATTCATGTGAATATGGAGGATATTCTTGTCCTACTGCTGATCAGCGGGACATTGTAGCCAATGTCATTGAGACCCTCCTCCACATAGAGGAAGTGACACTAGAGGTGAGTCATTACGACTCATCTGTGTCATTTGTCATCCCATGTGTGAGAGTGCTGAAGATGCTTCTTCAAGAGAATGAAGGACGCAACACACGTGGTACTAAAACATGTAGGCAAGCCATGAGGGACAGCCTCGCCAAACAATTTGAGAAGCATGAAGAGAATAAAAATGTTGTACTTGCATGTCTTTTGGATCCTCGATACAAGAATCATCCTTTCTCTTCTGAGGATGTATTGGCCAAGGCAAAACAATGGCTGACAGAAGACATTCAACAGGAGATTTCTGCCAAAAAGAAAAGTCAAGAAGAGCAGGTTTCTAATGTGGAACAGCAGGATGCTTCAAAAAGAGAAAAATGTCCAAAAAGACAACAGACAGAAGAGAAACTTCATTGTGATTGAATAGATGCCATGTTCAGTGTTTTATTGGGGCCTCATGCGGAGGATTCTTCTGAACCTGCAATAATGAGCCTGGATGATGAACTTCATCTCTATTTGAAGGAACCAGTAATTGAAAGAAGAAGTGGTGATCCTCTTCAGTGGTGGAAAGAAAATGAGGCACGCTACAAAAGACTTGCTTCCCATGCTAGAAGATACCTTTCTGCTCCTCCTTCCTCGGTACCAAGTGAGCGTGTTTTTAGTGAAGTGGCAGCAGTTTATGAAAAAAACGGAAGCTGTTTAACTGAACATGCTGAAATGTTATGCTTTCTGCATTATAATATTGTTCTACTTAAATGGGAGTATTGAAAGTGTAGTAGTATAGTACTAGTGTCCACTCCACTCCAATCCATTCCACTGTCTAGTTTTCTTTCTAGCAGTTTTGCACTGCTGCTCTGCAGTTAGTGCAAAACTGCTAGAAAAAAAGCTAGACAGTGGATTTGAGTCAGTGGACTACTGCTGCAGTAGTGCGCCACTCACTGCTGCAATAATTTTAAATCACTACTGCAGTCACTAGTGATTTAAAATTATTGCAGTGAGTGTACTACTGCAGCAGTAGTCCACTGACTCCTCCAATCCACTGTCTAGCTTTTTTTCTAGCAGTTTTGCACTGACTGCACTGCAGTAGTGTTTTAAAATTATTGCAGTGAGTGAGTGCACTACTGCAGCAGTTTATATGCATCATTCACAATCAGATGATGTGAAACTGATGTCCCTGCAAGTGCAGTTTTCCTATCAGTTTTCATGTAGTTAAGGTGTGAAGAACGAGCCCTTAATGTTAAAAATGTTAATAAACAAACATTAACATATTCAGTAACGTAACAGATTTGTGTCGAAAATTGTGTTTATTTTGCAAAACTTTAAATGTATAAAATATTGGCCCATATCGGCCCAATACCGATATCCAATGGCCAAAATATCGCTATCGGCAATGAAAAAATTATATCGGTCGATCCCTACTAGAGAGTGAGTATTGTTTTGGCTCTGCCTATCAGAGGAGCAGCAGGCATATTCTATATTGCTCTCTGCTTAACAGAGAGCAGGATCTGTGAGTTAGTTCTGCTCAATGTGCTCAGTGTGTGATTCATGTGGTCTGGGGGAGTGTCCCCACCGGTCCAATGGGGAGGCACATTGGACAGTGGAGGAAGCCTGGCCAATGAGTACACAGGCTTTGATACAGCCCCAGTAAATGGCACAGACTGGTTGTCTCAGTTCATTGTGGAGTGTAGAATAAAAGCCAGGAGCACAAGTGCTCGGGGTCTTTGGCTGGTGAGCAGAGTCCCGGAAGGAGGGTGGCAGCCTCCTCCTTTTCTGCAGCGGTTGGTGTGTGGAAACAGGCAGTCAGACTGGTGAGCCAGAAGTGAGGAGCTGAACCCAGAGGTCCAGAAGAGCTTACTAGGAGGAGATGAGACACTGGAGAACCTGGAAAGCAGTATCGTGAGTACAGGGGATCGTGTCTAAGGGCCTGACCAGGAAGGGGGCCACTCCGGAGTAGAGTAGTCAGAGGACGGGTGTCAGCTGGTGGAGTGAAAGGGGGTGCTAGGCGAGCACCCTGAAGATAAGTACTAAGCAAGTGTCTATTCAGGAACTTTACCTCAGATTCATCTAGTGGCAAAGTGAAACTGCGGCCTAGCCGCATCCTCATGTAGAAGTCCTCAGCATTGTGAATAGTTCAAGTTCTGGAGTATCCTACTCCTCCCTTCTCCCATCCCCATATAAAATAAAAACAACAACCCGTAGACTGTTCATTGACTGAGCCGGAAAGTAAAGTGTTAAGATTCTGCATGCAGTTGCTACTGGTAACCCAGAGGGACCCGAAAAGGTGAGAAATCCAGCAGCCCTCAAGGGGGCAGTGCTAAAACTATATGATATCCCTTCTAGTGACATAGATAATAATAATTAGATACGCACAACCGTACTCTGAAAAAAACAGGAGCCGTGGCTAAAAGTTGGCCAGATGGAAGAGGCTACTGGTTAACCGGTTGCCGACTGCTCACAGTATATTTACTGCAGCAGTCAGCCCCGGGCCAGGCAGAGTGACGTAGGTCTACGTCGCTCGCCTGTCACTCCTTTTAGAGCCAATAGCGGGCGAGCGTGCGCCCGCTGAGGCGCGCGCCCGCCTCGGCTCGTTCACAGAGGAGTGCAGGCGTGTGACCGGCGGACCCGATGCATCACCGGTACAGCGGGAGAAAGACAGAGCGGCTTATGTAAACAAGCCGCCTGTCATTCTCCCCTGTGTAAAAATGAAGATCAGATGGTTCTACTATGTAGAACCGTTGATCTTTGTTTTTACACTAGGAGACCTGTCCCCCTACAGTTAGAATCACACCCCTAGGACACACTTAACCCCTCCCTGTCTAATACAGTTAACCCCTTCCCTGCCAGTGTCATTTTTGCAATAACAGTGCATATATATAGCACTGATTACTGCAGTAATGTCACTGGTAACCCCAAAAGTGTCAAAAATGTCAGTCAAGGGTCCGATCTGTCGCAGTACCGCAAAAAAAAACGAAAAAAAAAAAATCGCAGATAGCCGCCATTGCGATTTTTTTTTTTACCAAACATATGTAGCGTAAAACAATTTGGCTGAAAATGTTAAAAAATTTTGATTTTTACATTTTTTGGGGGGGAATTTCATATAAAAAAAAAGTGAAAAATATTGTTATTTTTGCAAAGATTACGCTCTTTTTTTGTTTATAGCGCATGATCAAAAAATCGCACAGGTGATCAAATACCACCAAAAGAAAGCTCTGTTTGTGGGAAATAAAGGACGTGAAATTCATTTAGGTACAGCGTCGCACGACCGCGCAATTGTCCGTCAAAGTCACACAGGAAAAAAAAAATAAAAAATCGCAAAAAACCCCCTGGTCAGGAAGGGGGTAAAATCTTCCGGGGCTTAAGTGGTTAAAGTCCCAGGGTTGCTATTATTCAAGTGAGAATCCTTTTCTATGCTTTAAGTAGACATTATGTAATGTTACTGCTAACTAGATTTTCGAAAGGTACATTGTGAATCATGAGTCAGTCCATATGTAGTATGATTTTCCTAACCGTTAATTTTGACGCAATTGTTGAGTCTATGAAGTGCTATATTTAATTATGTATTGTTTTGTGTATTTTAGTTTTTGTCATGGAAAAACATGTTCTTCAAATATTCTTACATTATTGCATACTTGTTTTTGTGTTTAATAAAAAATTACCTGATTAAAAAAAAAAAAAAAAAGCATTGCAATTCTGAATGATAATCCCTAGTACGTGGTCAGTGTAAATTGGGGAGGTGCAGTGTGTTGATTTTAGAAGATATCGACTTGGAATTTATAGCCTTTAATGAAACACAAATAGGAGTGTCATGAGTTCTACAGTCAGAGTACACTTTGTTTGTGTAGTTATCTTTGTTGTTAGAAGCGTTTGCTTTGTCTCAGTGTCTAAGTCGCTGGGCCATTTTCAACCAGCTTTATTATCTCTGTTCCAAGTAACAACACATTGGGTTTTGTGACACGGTTATGCAAAGGTCAGTGCGGACTAATGACAAAGCTATTGTAATCCCAGTGCAGATATTATTTATTGGGTGCAGGTAATTATTGATATTGCATGTGATAGGAAAGAGACATAGCTGCCAAATCCCGGAACTATTAGGGCCTCCAGAATCTCCACAGCAGGCACACAATCTGACAGGTAATCACGGCTCAAGAACGGCATGTATGTAAGTATTGGGACGCCTGCCTTTACATAAGGCGCTTTTCCACTGCATGGTACGGATCGGTTTGGCTCGGTTTGGCGCTTTTCCACTGCACGGTACCACATGGTGCGGGTTAGAGCGGTTCGGTACGGTTTGGTACAGCGGCGCTTTTCCACTACATGGTACGACGTCGGTACGGCTCGCTTAAACAGTACCACCTCAGTTGGGGTTCCAAGCAGGCCGTACCGATACCATATCCCACAATCCTTTGCATGCAGCATTGAGTGTTTGTCACTACTAGCCACTGATTGGTCAGAGAATCGTTGTAATCCCACCCACTTACTACTTTAGTGGAAAAGCAAACTGAGCCGAGCAGGGCGAAGCAGTGCCGAGTGGAGCCAAGCCGGTACTTGAAGTGGAAAAGTGCCAATACACATGAACTTTAATGGCATCACAGTCTTAGTCCCCATGGTTTAATATTGAGTGAGCCCACCCTTTGCAGCTATACCAGCTTCTGTGAAGGCTGTCCACAAGGTTTAGGAGTGTGTCTATGGAAATGTTTGAACATTCTACCAGAAGCGCATTTGTGAGGTCAGGCACTGATGTTGGACAAGAAGGCCTGGCTCTCAGTCTCCACTCTAATTCATCCCAAAGGTGTTCTATCAGGTTGAGGTCAGGACTTCAGGCCAGTCAAGTTCCTCTACCTCAAACCCGCTCATCCATGTATTTTTGAACCTTGCATTGTGCAATGGTCCAAATCATTCGGTGGAGGGGGATTATAGTGTGGGGTTGTTTTTCAGGGGTTCGGCTTGGCCCCTTAGTTCCAGTGAAGGGAACACTTAAGGCGTGAGCATACCAAGACATTTTGGACAATTTCGTGCTCCCAACATTGTGGGAACAGTTTGGGGATAGATCCTTCCTGTTCCAAGATGACTGCGCATCAGTGCACAAAGCAAGGTCCATATAGACATGGATGAGCGAGTTTGGGGTGGAGGAACTTGACTGGCCTGCACTGTCCTGACCTTAACTCTTCTCATCCAACATCAGCGGCTGACCAAAGGTAGGCCAACTCAATATTGAACACTATGGACTAAGACTGAGATGCCATCAAGTGTGTGTGTATGTGTATATATATATATATATATATATATATATATATATATATATACATACATACACACACGTTTTACTTTCTGCTATAAAATCATATCCAAAAAAAAAATTCCTAATTTGTTCATCAATCTAGGCATTCTGCTACATATTTTTGGTAAAAAAAATAATCCAATAAGCGTATACAGTACTGATCAGAGCCCTGTGTTTGTTCACCTACTCCGGGCTCTGTTCGGTAATTTCCAGAGCTGATTGTCGGGTGCCAGCGAACAATTAGCGTCCAGCACCTGCTGATTGGCTGCAGCACGAACAATTGCAGCACAGACAGGGCAGCAGGGGCTCTCTCTATCCCGGTGTGTGAAGTATGTGTACCTAGTACATGATCTGGCGCAGGAGAGCCGCCTTGCAGCTGTATACAGTTGTCCTCATAAGTTTACATACCCTGTTAGAATTTATGATTTCTTGCCTATTTTTCAGAGACTATGGATAACACAAAAACTTTTCTTTCACACATGGTTAGTGTTAAAATGTCCAAATTGGGCCTAATTAGCCATTTTCCCTCCCCGGTGTCATGTGACTCGTTAGTGTTACAAGGTCTCAGGTGTGAATGGGGAGCAGGTGTGTTAAATGTGGTGTTATCGCTCTCACTCTCTCATACTGGTCACTGGACGTACAACATGGCACCTCATGGCAAAAAAACTGATGATCTGAAAAAAAGAATTGATGCTCTACATAAAGATGGCTATACGAAGATTGCCAAGACCATACAGCAGTTTAACAAGACAGGTTCCAATCAGAACAGGCCTCGCCATGGTCGACCAAAGAAGTTGAGTGCACATGCTCAGCGTCATATCCAGAGGTTGTCTTTGGGAAATAGACGTATGAGTGCTGCCAGCATTGCTGCAGAGGTATAAGGGGTGGGGGGGGTCAGCCAGTCAATGCTCAGACCGTATGCCACATACTGCATCAAATTGGTCTGCATGGCTGTCATCCCAGAAGGAAGCCTCTTCTAAAGATGATGCACAAGAAAGCCCGCAAACAGTTTGTAGAAGACAAGCAGACTAAGGACATGGATTACTGGAACCATGTCCTGTGGTCTGATGAGACCAAGATAAACTTATTTTGTTCAGATGGTGTTGAGCGTGTGTGGTGGCAACCAGGAGAGGAGTACAAAGACAAGTGTGTCTTGCCTACAGTCAAGCATGGTAGTGGGAGCGTCATGATCTGGGGCTGCATGTGTGCTGCCCGCACTGGGGAGCTACAGTTCATTGAGGGAACTATGAATGCCAACATGTACTGTGACATACTGAAGCAGAGAATGATCCCCTACCTTCGGAGACTGGGCCGCAGGGCAATATTCCAACATGATAACGACCCCAAACACACCTCCAAGATGACCACTGTCTTGCTAAAGAAGCTGAGAGTAAAGGCGATGGACTGGCCAAACATGTCTCCAGACCTAAACCATATTGAGCATCTGTGGGGCTGTCACGTACCTTGAAGCAGAGCCTGACATGCAGAGGGAGACCTCTCGTACAGCCCTGGCTCAGGCACCACTGGAGTTGCAACAGTGGATGCGAGAGCGCAGTGAGGTAAGAGTGCCTGCGCTGGTCTTCTGTTGGCAGTTAAGAAAAGAGTAGCTGATAAGTCACTGAACATGGCTGGATTGCTGAGCAGCAGGAAGAAGCAGGTACAGAGGTGCGGATGCACAGTGGATGCACAGCGGATGCAGGACAGCGTCTCCAGCCACTGAAAGGAGCTGGATGGGCAAAGACTGGAGCAGGGTCAGACAAGCCGGTTTCAGACACAGGTAATCAAATACAGTTCAAGCAGCAGGCAGAGAATAGTCGGTGTACAGGCAGGGGTTGGCAGCAGGATATCAGGCAGGAAGCAGGTATAGCAGAGTCAAGGCAAGCTGGGGTCAGGACTGGAGATAGCAACGAAGTCAGACAAGCCAGGTCAATACAGGAATCAATACAAACACAGAAACCGATCTCAAGATAAAGCTGCAGATCAGACAGCAAAGACACAGTGCTGCTGAGGTGTTTAAATAAGGCAGCCTGTTGCCAATTACTGAAATTAGTCTGCACTTAGTTAACCCTTAGGTGGCAGACCCATGACAGGGGCATCCTCAAACGGAAGGTGGAGGAGCGCAAGGTCTCTAACATTCTCCAGCTCTGTGATGTCGTCATGGAAGAGTGGAAGAGGACTCCAGTGGCAACCTGTGAAGCTCTTGTGAACTCCATGCCCAAGAGGGTTAAGGCAGTGCTGGAAAATAATGGTGACCACACAAAATATTGACACTTTGGGCCCAATTTGGACATTTTCACTTAAGGGTGTACTCACTTTTGTGAGATACTGTATACACTGCTCAAAAAATTAAAATAACTCTTTGAAACCACATCAGATCTCAATGGGGAAAAATATTATGCTGGATATCTATACAGATATGTACTAAGTAATTTGTTAGGAACGAAAGGATGCCACATCGTTTCATGGAAATGAAAATGATCAATCTACAGAGGGCTGAATTAAAAGACACCCAGAAAATCAAAGTGAAAAAAATGATACAGCAGACTAGTCCATTTTGCTGAAATTTAATTGCAGAAACTCAAAATGGTACTCAGTAGTTTGTATGGACCCCACGTGCTTGTATGGATGTCTTACAATGTCAGGACATGCTCCTAATGAGATGATGGATGGTGTCCTGGGGTATTTTCTCCCAGATTTGGACCAGGGCATCACTGTGCTGCTGAATAGACTGAGGTGCAACCTGGCGGCACCGGATGGACTGGAACATAATGTCCCAGAGGTGTTCTATTGGTTTTAGGTCAGGCGAGCGTGGGGACCATTCAATGGTATCAATTCCTTCATCCTCCAGGATCTGGCTGCATACCAGTGTTAATTTTGGCAGCACATTTCAATTTAGTTTTAGTCTTAGTCTTAGGACTAAAATGGCATTTTAGTTTTAGTCCCATTTTAGTCTTCTGCAAGTGTTTTAGTTTTAGTTGTATTTAGTTGACTAAAACTCCAGTACATTTTAGTCAACTAAAACGTCCTACATTTTAGTCGAATAAAACTCATTTTAGTCATCTATAATCGAATGGGTGTAGTTCAATTGTAATTTGTAATGCATTATTTAACCGCTTCCATACAGAGCAGTTAGACACCCTTCCTGCCCAGACCAATTTTCAGCTTTCAGCACTCTCACACTTTGAATGACAATTGCTCAGTCATGCTACACTATAACCAAACAAAATTTTTATCATTTTTTTCACACAAATAGAGCTTTCTTTTGGTGGTATTTGATCACAACTGGGGTTTTTTTTTTTCGTGATATATGCAAAAAAAGAGCAAAAATTTTGAAAAAAAACACTTTTTTTTAGTTTCAATTATGAAATTTTGCAAAAAATAAATTTTTCTTCATACATTTGGGCCAAAATGTATACTGCTACATGTCTCTGGTAAAATTAACCCAAATTAGTGTATATTATTTAGTCTGTGTGAAAGTTATTGAGTCTAGAAGCTATGGTACCAATTACTGAAAATTGATCACACCAGATGTACTGACTGCCTATCTCCTTTCTTGAGGCCCTGAAATGTCAGGACAGTACAAATACCCCCCAAATGACCCCTTTTTGTAAAGTAGACAGTCCAAGGTATTTAGTAAGAGGCATGGTGAGTTTTTTGAAGTTGTAATTTTTTCCCACAATTCTTGGGAAAATGAAGAAAAAATTTTTTTTTTCTTTTTTTTCCCACAAAGTTGTCAATTTATAAGCTATTTCTAACACATAGCATGTACACAGCAAAAATTACACCCAAAAATACATTCTGCTACTCCTTCCGAGTATGGCGATACCACATGTGTAAGACTTTTACACAGCCTGGCCACAAAAAGAGACTCCACGTCCAAGAAGCACATTCAGGCGTTCTAGGAGCATAAATACACATAAAACTTTCTTACTACCTATCACACTTTTCAAGGCCCTAGAGCACCAATACAATGGAAAAGTCCACAAAATGACCCCATTTTGGAAAGCAAACACTCCAACGTATATTCTATGAGGCATTATGGGTCGTTTGAACATATCATTTTTTTCCACAGGTTTTTGGAAAATGTGGGAAAAAAATGAAAACTTTTTTTTTTTACACAAAGTTGTCAATTTATAGGATATTCCTAACACATAGCATGTACACAGCAAAAATGACACCCCAAAATACATTCTGCCACTCCTCCTGAGTATGGCAATACCACATGTGTGAGACTTTTTCACAGCCTAGCCATATAGAGGGGCCGAACATCCAAGGAGCATCATCATGCATCCTAGCCACTTGCCTAGGCCTATTTTTGACATTTGGTGTTTACAAGCTAAAATCAGTTGTTTTGCTAGAAAACTGCTTAGAACCCCCAAACATTATATATTTTTTTTTAGCAGAGACCCTAGAGAATAAAATGGAGATTATTGCACTATTTTTTATCACACCGTATTTGCGTAGCGGTCTTCCAAACGCAGTTTTTTTGGAAAAAATTCACTTTTTTTAATTAAAAAATAAGAAACCAGTAAAGTTAGCCCAATTTTTTTCCATAATGTGAAAGATAATGTTACGCCGAGTAAATAGATACCCAACATGTCATGTTTCAAAATTGCGCACGCTCACGGAATGGTGACAAACTTTGGTACTTAAAAATCCCCATAGGCGACAATTTAAAAATTTCTACAGGTTGCCATCTTTGAGTTACAGAGGAGGTCTAGGGCTCAAATTATTCCCCTTGCTCTAACGATCGCGGCGATACCTCACATGTGTGGTTTGAACACCGTTTACATATGTGGGCGGGGTTTCTGTATGCATTCGCTTCTGCGCGCGAGCTAACGGGGACAGGGCGCTTTAATTTTTTTTTTTTTTTTTTTTTTACTATTTATTTTATTTATTATTTTTTATTTTTACACCGTTTAAAAAAAAAAAAAAAAATTGATCATTTTTATTTCTATTAAAAGAAATGTAAATATTCCTCGTAATAGAAATAGGCACGACAGGACCTCTTTTTTGTGAGATCTGGGGTCAAAAAGTCCTCAGATCTCACAAGTACACTAAAAGATAGAAAAAAAAAAAAAAAAAAATAATAATTATAATATAAAATGAAAAAAAAAAAAAAAAGGACCTTTAAACTGGTTGCTAGGCAACAACATTTTCCGTAGCTCCGGTCCTCCAAGACCATAGAGTCAAGTGAGGGCAAGCTTGCCCTCACTTGACATCCTGTCTGTGAGGATTCGGGACCGGATCGTTTTCCCCGCTGCCGGCGGGTCCGGTAAGCGGGGAAAAGGACCGGAACGCGTCGGGAGGGGGGGGGGCGCCTCTTCCGCCATCCCGGAAGGGTGATCCCACGGCGAATCCGCCGCTGGGACCACCCTTGTCGGAAAGCCAACCGTCCACCGTTTAAAAAAATACCAGGGTTATGGCAGCTATCTGCTGCCATAACACCGGTATTTAGGTTTAAACGGACGACGTATATAAACCTTTTTGGACTTGGGCATGGTGGCTGTATGAAGGGTGACAGGTACTCGGGTACTTTGTTGGGCAGGTGACAGGTACTCTGGTACTGATGAGCAGGTGGCAGGTACTCGGGTACTCCGATAGGCAGGTGACAGGTACTCGGGTACTCTGATGGGCAGGTGACAGGCAGGTGATAGGTACTGATGAGTAGTACTCACTGACTGATAGGTGATAGGTGATACTGTACTGATGGGTACTGATGATCAGTACTGATACGTGATAGGTACTGATGAGTACTGATGAGTAGTGATGGGTACTGATGAGCAGGCGGCAAGTACTTGGGTACTTCAGGCGTCAGGTACTCTGATGAGCAGGTGGAAGGTACTCGGGTACTCTGATGGGTAGGTGACAGGTACTCAGGTACTCTGATGACGGGTACTCCGTTGACAGGTACTCAAAGTACCCGAGTACCTGTCATCAGAGTACCCGAGTACCTGTCATCAGAGTACCCGAGTACCCGTCATCAGAGTACCCGAGTACCTGTCAGAGTACCCGAGTACCTGTCAGAGTACCCGAGTACCCGTCATCAGAGTACCCGAGTACCCGTCATCAGAGTACTCGAGTACCTGTCATCAGAGTACCCGAGTACCTGTCATCAGAGTACCCGAGTACCTGTCATCAGAGTACCCGAGTACCCGTCATCAGAGTACCCGAGTACCCGTCATCAGAGTACCCGAGTACCCGTCAGAGTACCCGAGTACCTGTCATCAGAGTATCCGTCATCAGAGTACCCGAGTACCTGTCATCAGAGTACCCGAATACCTGTCACCAGCCCATCAGAGTACCCGAGTACCTGTCATCTGAGTACCTGATGACAGGTACTTTGATGGGCTAGTGACAGGTGCTCTTTATTGGGGGGGGGGGCAATCAGTGTGTTTGGGGTGCACTGTAGTTGGTAACTAGCTGTTACCACAATCTCCTCCTCACACAGGATCAGTGTGTGAGGAGGAGAACACGGTGACAGCTAGTTACCGTGTTCTCTGTTGACATTTGTGACCGGCTGTGATTGGACACAGCCGGTCACGTGGTAAAGAGCCAATTTCATTGGCTCTTTACCTAGATCGGGGATCGACTCTGTCCGAGGGACGAGCCTCGTCCCCGATCGCTGCTCTGCGCGCCCCCGGGGGCGCGCATTGCAGAGAGAACGAGCGGCTCGTGCTGGAGCCGCTCATGTGATCGGCTGTGATTGACACAGCCGATCACGTGGTAAACAGCCAATTTATATTGGCTGTTTACCTTGATCAGTGATGGGCTATGTCCGAGGGACGAGCCTCATCCCTGATCGCGCCGCTGCGCGCCGCCGGGGGCGCGCAGTAGCAGCTAGAACGGGCCGACGTCATATGACGGCGGCCCGGATCTAGACAACCACCTTGCCGACGTCATTTTACATGACTCGGTAAGGAAGTGGTTAAGCATTTCTCTACAATTTCCAAACTCATTATATACTACTGCTGGTCCTGGAGTGAAAAATCTAATATGTTATTATTTATGGTATTAAGCTTTGAGCATGCACCAGTGTTAATTTTGGCAGCAAATTTCGATTTAGTTTTAGTTCTAGTCTTTTGACTAAAATGCCATTTTAGTTTTAGTCGTATTTTAGTCTTAAGACTAAAATGGCATTTTAGTTTTAGTCATATTTTAGTCATCTGAATTGTTTTAGTTTTAGTCGTATTTTAGTAGACTAAAATTGTGTTAATTTAGTCGACGAAAACGTTTTAGTCGACGAAATTAACACTGCTGCATACTCCTGCCACGTGAAACCAGGCATTGCTGTGCACTAGGAGCAACTCAGGACCCACTGCACCAGCATAGGGTCTGAAATTGGGTTTAAAGATTTCCTCTCTATACCTAATGGCAGTCAGGGTGCCATTGCTTAGCCTGTAGAGGTCTCTGCACCCCTCCATAGATATGTCCACCAGACCACCACTGACCCACCACCAAACCGGTCATGTTGAACAATGTTAAAGGCAGCATAATGTTCTCCACGGCTTCTCTAGACCCTTTCACGACTGCCCAGGATGTGCTGGGGGTGAACCTGCTCATCTGTGAATAGCACAGGGAGCCAGTGGTGGACTTGCCAATTCTGGTGTTCAATGGCAAATGCCAGTCAGGCTTCACAGTGCCGGGCAGTGGGCACAGGGCACACTAGAGAACGTTGGGCCCTCAGGCCACCCTCATGAAGTCTGTGTCTAATTGTTTTTTGGTCAGAGACATTCACATCAGTGGCCTGCTGGAGATCATTTTATAGGGCTCTGGCCAGGGCTGCTGTTAGAAATCATGGGGTTCCATACTGCCTACCTGAAAAGCCCCCCCCCCCCCCCCAGAAAATATCAAATTATATTTTTGCTTAAAATACCCTAAAATCATTATTATATTACATGTTTACTGGCCCCCTCCTCTGCTCACCATCCTGAAACATCCAGGTGTCCAGGTGGAGGAACATCCAGGTGTCCAGGTGGAGGAGCCCAAGGTCTCTAACATCCACCAGCTCTGTAATGTCGTCATGGAGGAGTGGAAGAGGACTCCATTGGCAACCTGTGAAGCTCTGGTGACCTCCATGCCCAAGTGGGTTAAGGCAGTGCTAAAAAATAATGGTGGGCACACAAAATATTGACACTTTGGGCCTAGTTTGGACACTTTCACATAGGGATGTACTCACTTTTGTTGCCAACGGTTTAAACATTAATGGCTGTGTGTTGAGTTATTTTGAGGGGACAGCAAATTTACACTGTTATACAAGCTGTACACTCACTACTTTACATTGCAGCAAAGTGTAATTTCTTCAGTGTTGTCACATGAAAAGATATAATAAATAATTACAAAAATGTGAGGGGTGTACTCACTTTTGATGTGCTGATATAAAGTATTTCAGTGTTGTGATGAACAGTAATATTCACTCGTGCAGATGTGTCCTCCACCTTATAGATAAAATTCAAACTCCCCAGAGCCAAATGCTATCTAAGTTATAGGATGTTTTTGTGGGTCACTGAGCTGCATTGACAGCCACTTCATTTTAAATGAACTACCTAAGCAAATCTGCGTTACCATGAGGCGCCTCAGATGGTAGATGTGAGCCTGTCAGTGTATTGTGGTACGCTGTAACGGATGTACAGCATCGCATGCCATTCACAATAAGTGGCATCATGGGCATCTGCATGGGGGAGCAAAGGGGGGGCAAGTGCCCCCCCCTGGCCTCTCAACTTCCCCTTTAAAATGGTTGTTAGGCCACATTATACTATCGTGTCTGGTCTGTTTATTAATCCTGTGTGCCCATGCCCCTGTGTCTGTGTATGCGTTTTAAAAAAAAATACCATTCTTTACCAGTTTTCAGAGCTCCGATCGCCGCTCACGTGACCCGCCGCCTCTCTCCTCTCCCTGTCTGACTGCAGCGGGCGGGGCCAAGGATTCCACGCTGATGTCAGTTGGGAGGGGAGGAGGAGAGGCCGAGAGGAGGAGAGAGGCAACGGATCACGTGAGTGGCGATCAGCGTTCTGAAAACTGGTAAAAGGGGCTTAGTTTTCCCCTTTAAAAATAAATATTCGCGAGTCGCGGCTTGCGCTGTGACTGACATCAGCAGCCACGTGGATCACTGTTCTCAGCCCCAGGCCCCGCTGCTATCATTCCAGGAGAGGGGGAGCCCGGGGCAAGGAAATTGAGGAGATTTGTGGCCCCGTGCACAGAGGCACAGCACATACTGACGTCACATGCATGCATGCGCCACCTGCACAAACCCAAAACAGAGAGGGTCAGCTTTGTTTTTGCATCAGGTTTCTCAAACCTTTGAATGCCTGCGCTTTATGTGATAATGACTAAGCCCCTCCCCTTCATGACATTGTTGAAAAGGGGCAGAGCATGGCTGACCTTAACCACTTGCCGACTGCCGCATTATTTTTTTACTGCGGCGGTCAGCCCCGTACAGGCAAAGTGACGTAGTACTACTTCGCTAGCCTGAGAGCCTCTAGGGGGCGAGCGCGCGCCGCCAGAGGCGCGCTCCCGCCCCCGCTCGTTCCCTAAAATGTCTGCTCAGGTGACTGGCGGACCCGATGTCCGCTGGTCACTCGCGATCTCCCAGTGGAGAGGGAGAAAGGCAGGCGGCTGATGTAAACAAAGCCACCTGTCATTCTCCCTGGTGTAACAGCAGAGATCATACGGTCCTGCTATGTAGAATCGTATGTCTCTGTGGTTACATCACTAGCCACACCCCTTTACAGTTAGAAGCATGCCCCTAGGGACACATTTAACCCCTGCATCTCCAATAAAGTTAACCCCTTCCCTGCCAGTGTAATTTTTACAGTAACAGTGCATATTTTTAGCACTGATTACTGTAGTAATGTCACTGGTACCCCCAAAAGTGTCAAAAATGTCAGTCAAGGGTCCGATCTGTCCGTCGCAATGTCGCAGTCCCGCAAAAAAAATTGCAGATCGCCGCCATTACTCGTTAAAAAAAAAACAATAAGAATGACAAAAATCTTTCCCTTAGTTAGTAAACGCAATAACTTTTGCGCAAACCAATCAAAATACCCTTATTGCGATTTTTTTACCAAAATTATGTAGCAGAAAACAAATTGGCCTAAAATGTTAAAAAAATTTGATTTTTACATTTTTTTGGGGGAATTTTATATAAAAAATTTGAAAAATATTGTTATTTTTTCAAAATTGTCGCTATTTTTTTGTTTATAGCGCAAAAAGTAAAAATTGCACAGGTGATCAAATACCACCAAAAGAAAGCTCTGTTTGTGGGAAAAAAGGACATCAATTTCATTTGGGTACAGCATCGCACGACCGCGCAATTGTCCGTTAAAGTCATGCAGTGCCGAATCGCAAAATACCCCCTGGTCTTTCAGCAGCCAAATCCTCCGGGGCTTAAGTGGTAAAATGATGCCCCCCTGGAAAAAATTCTGAGAACGCCCATGAGTGGCATTACATTGTGCCAACACGCATAACAGGGATTTATATTAAAATGTGTTCTAGTGTTTGAAAAAGTAAAGTGGCTGACATCTTCCCAATATATTACAGTAAACCCCCGTTATATCGCGGTTCAGTTTTCGCGGTCCCGCTATATCGCATTGTTTTCTATAAGACCTATTAATTTTGATATTGCGTATATTTCACCGTTTTGCGGCATTTATGAGTTATCCAGTAGTCATACGTACCGATTCAGAAGAAGAAAGGCGCCTCTGAGTGCAGCAGATAACAATTTATTCACACACAATAAGCAGACTTGGCCTCTTTCACACAGGCGGTGCGCCCGACGGAGTCCGTTCTGCTCAGTGGGGGATCGATCCACCAATCCCCGCTGAGCAGGCGGATGACAGCTCTGTCTCCGCTCTGTGTGCAGAGATGGAGCTGTCAGATCCCCGCTGTCCTCTATGGGGAGATTGGATGAGAACGCACCGCCTGTCCGTTCTCATCCGATACGATCTTCGAAAACGGATGGAAAATAGGCTTTCTATCCATCTGGATTTCACTGGCAGGATCGGATTGGATAGCAGACATCCGCTGCCCCATAGGGATGCATGGAGTATCCGATCAGGTCCGCCTGAAAAACTGACAAGCGGATTGGATCGCCTGTGTGAAAGGGGCCAAACACTGAAGATGACATGTGCCCTCATGGCTCGGCGGCTTTTTTCCTGGTCCCGTGGCTGATCCAGTCTTTCGACTGTCCAGCAGCAGGGAGATGACGCCAATGGGGGGGTGCCCAATAAGAAGCAGTGAATTAGAGTGAGGCTGCGGTGGAACTCATGCCTCGCTCGTGGACCGCACCGAGCGTGGTGACGTAAGGGGGGTCAGTAGCGCGATTTGGAGCATGCGCAGATGTGCACCTTCATCAGACCAATGAGAAATAACATGGGGATTTAACCACTTAAGCCCCGGAAGATTTTACCCCCATTCCGACCAGGGTTTTTTTTTGCGATTTGGCACTGCGTGACTTTAACGGACAATTGCGCGGTCGTACGACGCTGTACCTAAACGAATTTTACGTCCTTTTTTCCCCACAAACAGAGCTTTCTTTTGGTGGTATTTGATCGCCTGTGCGATTTTTACTTTAGAAACAAAAAAAGAGCGTCAATTTTGCAAAAATAACAATATTTTTCACATTTTTTATATGAAATTCCCCAAAAAAATGTAAAAATCTAAATTTTTTAACATTTTTGGCCAATTTGTTTTCTGCTACATATGTTTGGTAAAAAAAAAAATCGCAAAAACCTTATTTTGATTGGTTTGCGCAAAAGTTATTGCGTTTACTAACTAAGGGAAAGATTTCTGTCATTTTTGTTGTTTTTTTTTTTTTTTTTAACGCGTAATGGCGGCGATCTGCAATTTTTTTTTCCGGTACTGTGACATTGCGGCGGACAGATCGGACCCTTGACTGACATTTTTGACACTTTTGGGGTTACCAGTGACATTTCTACAGTAATCAGTGCTATATATATGCACTGTTACTGTAAAAATGACACTGGTAGTGAAGGGGTTAACTTTATTGGGGAAGGAGGGGTTAAGTGTGTCCCTAGGGGCGTGTTTCTTACTGTGATTGGATGTGGCTTCTGGTGTAGGAACAGTGATCAACGGTCCTACATAGTAGAACCGTATGATCACCATTCCTACACAGGGGAGACTGACAGGCGGCCGCCGGTCACACGCACGCACTTCCCAGGGCGGGTGCGCGCCTCCGCTCGCCCGCTATTGGCTCACAAGGAAGTGACAGGCTAGTGACGTATATATACGTCACTTTGCCTGGCCGGGGCTGACTGCCGACGTATATGTACTTGCGGCGGTCGGCAACCGGTTAAGACCATCAGAAATCCATCTACTGTACAGTACCTCCCTGTTTTTAAATAGGGTATTTCTATTTCGCGGATTTTTAGTTATCCTGGGTGGGTCTGGAACATAACTCCAGCGATGGAGGGGGGGGGGGGTTACTGTATACCAATAATAATAATAATGGTTTAGCCCAGCTCAGCAGCCATTGCCTTTTAGAATATACAAATAGGATTATGTATTAAAGAGGTTGTACACCGAGAAAAAATTTTTTCTCTTCTTTACATCCTGAAAGAGAAACCCATAATGAGCTAGTATGCATCGCATACTAGCTCATTATGAAATACTTACCTTAGAACGAGCCCCCGCCGTGCCGTCTGCTTACCTGTATGACGGGCGACATGTATAGTCGCCCGTCTTCCGGGATCGCGGCATCCGGCCATCTGATTGGCCGGAGCCGCGGTGACGTCACTCCCGCGCACGCGCGCGGGAGCCGACGGTCACGGCACGGGGCTCTGAAGGAACGGCACGATCTGCCGTTCCTTCAGAGCGCATGCGCCAGTGACGTCACTGGCTGCATTAAAGGTAAATATCTCCTAAACAGTGCATGTTTAGGAGATATTTACAGTACCTATAGGTAAGCCCTAATATAGGCTTACCTATAGGTACAACTTCCTGAGGAGGGTTTACTTCCTCTTTAATAATGGGAACACAGAGACGTTTCTGGAGGAACCATTCAGAATTCATCTTTTATTTTCAAACCACATAAATACACCAGACCAATCCTTATCATCATACACTTCTCCTCAGCGCCTCAGATGCTATATTTATATACAGCCGGAGGAAAGCCCCTCCCTGTTACCACTCATCCCCCGCCCCACCAGCTCCCAGCACACCCGCCCATTGCCTTCAAACTATCCAACCAGCTCAGAGCCGTAGCTGTTACTCTGTGAACCAATCAGATTGAAGGATACTGCGCTGTTAGCCAGTTCAAACAGGGCTGCAGGAACGGCTAGGTGCCCGGATTGCCGGGTGTATCGCGATACGTTGCCGGTCTGCAGGAGGGAGCGGTGCGGGGACAGGTGAGAGGAGCGCGCTGTGTGCTGATGGGGGGAGGCTGGAGGGGCTCGGGGCCTGTACAGGCCGGGTGTCCATGGCAGTGTGAGCTGAGGGCTGACTGTGCACGGGACCGGCCACACCGAGCTCACCCACCTCTCTGTGTGTGCCTGCATTCCTATTCTCTATAGTCCAACACCATCACCATATACTCCTATTATTACTACACCATCACTGTGTGTGTATGTGTGTGTGTATATGTGTATATATATATATATATATATATATATATATCACTTTTCTATACTCCCTGGGCTATGCATTCATTATTATCATTTTGTATGTGTATACCGGGCTGGTGTTAGAAATCCCAGGCCCTCCTACCTGACAGCCGCCCCCAAAAAAAATATCAAAACTAATATCACAGCATTTGAAAACTAGCTGTATGGAGAAGAGAAGCCGGCTTTCACCCGCTACAGAGTGAGCCATACAGGGGATCCCTTCCAGTAAGGGCTCTTTCACACGGTCCGCCTCCGTAGGCGGATCCGTGCTGCTCAGCGAGGATCGATCCGCAGATCCCCGATGAGCCGGCGGATGACAGCTCCGTCTCCGCTTGCAGCGCGTAGAGGGAGGTGTCACAGCTCCTGCTGCTCTCTATGGGGGATCGGATGAGAGCGGACCGCCTGTCCGCTCTCATCCAATCCCTGAACGGATTGAAAAATAGGGTTTCCATCCGTCCGGATTTCACGGACAGGATCGGATACGGGTGTCAGCGGAGGTGTCTCCGCTGACATCCGTTGCCCCATAGAGCTGCATGGAGGATCCGATCAGATCTGCCTAAAAAACTGACAGGCGGATCTGATCGGACCGCCCGTGTGAAAGAGCCCTAATTGACCTACACTGATTGTCATCCCTGTCCACATCTGATTCCCCCTGTTACTAGGGCCCCCCCCCTTCTTACCCGGAATCCGTACAAAAGGACCACTGGTACCCCCTTATCAGCAGCCCTGTGTGTATAAGACTGGTGTCTGTCTGTGTTCAGCCATAATTTTATGACCACCCACCTAATATTGAGTAGGTCCCTCTTTTTGTCACCTGAACTGCCCTGACCCATTCCAACATGGCCACACTAGACCTCTGACGGTACGCAGTGTTTTCTGGGCACCAAGCTGTTAGTAGCAGATACTTAAAGCGGAACTTTACCCAAAAGTGGAAGTTTTGATTGTCTGCCTCCTCTCCTCCGCTGTCACATTTGGCATCTGCTTTCGGGAGAAGCGTGTACCTGATTTTGACTTTGTGGCGAACTGAGCCAGAAGTTTGCCCCCCCCCCCCCCTCTTTCTCCACCACAGCGCACTTCCGGCATGTGCAGTAGGAAACAGGCTGTGACACCGCAAAGGTTTACTGCCAGTTTCTCTAGCAAAGATGGTGGCGCCAGCACCTGAGAGCCGGTTCAAGTAAGGGTCCTTTTACATGGGCTTTCTGCCTGGCGGACTCCGTTTTGCTCAGCGGAGCTCGATCCGCCGATCCCCACTGAGCAGGCGGATAACAGGTCTGTCTCCGCTTACTTTACAGAGACAGACCCGCTCTCCTCTATGGGAGATCGAATGAAAACGGACAGCCAGTCCGTTTTCTTTTGATCCGATCCTCCAGACGGATTGAAAATGGGTATTTCATGACAGGATTGGATAGCAGTGAGTGTCAGTGGACATGTCACTGATGACATGCGCTGCTCCATAGAGGTACATGGAGCATCCGATCAGGTCCACCTGAAAAACTGACAGGCGGACCGGCTCGGAAAGCCCGTGTGAAAGGGGCCTAACGGCTTGGATGAGGACAATGCTGTATCCCTGGACAGGTAAGTACCCTAATGGGTAAAAGTCAGTAGCTACAAATGTTTAGTTGTGGGGGACTGCTCTTTAAAAAAAAAAAAGCAACAGCTCCCCTAAAACTTACCTGAGCCCATGTCTATCCAGCAATGTTGGAGTTTCTCAGCTGCCCTGGACTCCCCCCTGCCCCCCCCTCTAATTGGCTGAGACAGCAGCGGGTACGATTGGCTCCCACTGCTGTCAAAGTTAACCAATCGGGGGAAAAAGGGAGCGAAGTCTGCGTCTGAATGGACACAGGGAGCTGTGACTTGGCTCAGGTGCCTGCTGTGGGAGCACTCAACAGGAGGAAGGGGCCAGGAGCGCCAAAGAGGAACCCAAGAAGAGGAGGATCGGGCTGCTCCGTGCAAATCCACCGCACAGAGCAGGTAAGTATAAAATGTTTGTTAATATTTAAAAAAAAAAAAAAAAAATTACAATCTCTTTAAGTCCTGTAAGTTGTGAGGTGGCAACTCTATGGATCAGACTTGATCTTCCAGCACATCCGATAGATGCTCAATTTGATGAGATCTGTGGAATCTGAAGGCCTAGTCAATACCTAAAACTCCTTGTGTCCCTCAAACCATTTTTGCTATGTCGGGGCACATCGGGAGGCCATACAGGAATAGTTTCCATGAGGGGGTGTACTTGGTTGGCAACAATGTTTTAGGTAGGTGGTAGTGGTACATGTCGGGTAACATCCACATGGATGGCAGGACCCAAGGTTCCCCCAGTGGAACATTGCCCAAATTGTCACACTGCCTCTGCTGACTTGCCTTTTTAACTATAGTGCATCCTGGTGCCATCTCTTCCCCAGGTTAGTGATGCACACAGCCCTGGCCATCCACATGATAGAAAAGAAAACGTGATTCATCAGACCGACCAGCCGCCCTCCTTCCATTGCTCTGTGGTCCAATTCTGATACTTGAGTGCCCATTGTAGGGGCTTTTGGCTAAAATGTCTTAAATTGGAGCAGTGAAGTGTTTTTCCTCTCTAGTTCAGTCCTGTTCAATAAAGGTTTCAGTCAATACAATGAGAAAAAAAACTATGGGCATTACCCCTTAACATGTGACAGACTAAAGTAAATGATTGATATGGACCAAAAATATGTAGCAGAAAACAAATTGGCCTAAAATGTTAAATTTTGAT
This sequence comes from Pelophylax lessonae, assembly GCF_965119305.1. Classification (NCBI taxonomy): domain Eukaryota; kingdom Metazoa; phylum Chordata; class Amphibia; order Anura; family Ranidae; genus Pelophylax; species Pelophylax lessonae. The sequence continues at coordinate 45,475,306 of NC_138777.1, read as the reverse complement.
TTTTTTACTTTTTTGGGGGGGGGGGGGGGGGGGGATTTCATATAAAAAAAAAAATGTGAAAAATTATTGTGTTTTCAAAATTGATGCTCTTTTTGTTTATAGCGCAAAAAATAATCGCACAGGTGATCAAATACCACCAAAATAAAGCCCTGTTTGTGGGAAAAAAAGGACGTCAATTTCATTTGGGTACAGTGTCGCACGACCACGCAATTGTCCATTAAAGTCACGCAGTGCCGAATCGCAAAATACCCCCTGGTCTTTGAGCAGCCAAATCCTCAGGCTTAAGGCTACATTCACACCTGAGCGTAGCGTTTTTCGCGCGTTTTTTACCGCGATTTTTGCGGCGTTTTTTACCGCGATTTTACCGCGATTTTTACCGCGATTTTTGTGCAGGCGTTTTTAGATTGAATAGAGATCAATGGAAAACGCCTGTAATCTGCCCAAAAAGAAGCTCATGTACTTTTTTGAGCGTTGGGCGTTTTGTATACAGCGTCAAAACGCTCAGATGTGAACAGGGGCCATTGAAATGAATAGGATTTGTCTTGTTGGGCGTTTTGAGAGCTGATCCTAGAGCAGAAAAACGCCCCAAAAACGCCCCAAAACGCCTAGATGTGAACGGAGCCTAAGTGGTTAACAATGTTGATAAACATTTGCCAAAGGCTCTTTTTTTTTTTTTTTTTTTTTTTTTTTTTTTTTCTTTACGATTAATTGTGCAGCTCTAGTGTGCAGTCAGTGTGGGTCTCTCTGTGTGCTGCAGGTTGACATGTTTGCCATCTCTATGTCCTCCCTCCCCACTCGTCATGGCTGCTGTTGGCTTCACAGCCTCCTAGCGCCTAGAGATGCTGACAGTGTGTGCAGTCTGTTGGGGAAGCTGAGATATTGGATTTCCCATCAGGTCCCCTTATTCCATGTGGCAGTAAGTGGTTTCAAAAGCCAGTGGCAATTGGCTATGGATCCTCCCACTGCCTGCTGTCAGTCGCAATGGGAGTCAACCTGATAGGGGAACTAGTGTCCTAATGAATCCCCATCAGACTCCACCCACTACCTGCTGTCAGTCACAGGGGGAGTGAACCTGATGGGGGAACTAGTGTCTGTGAATCCCTATCAGACTCCACCCACTACCTGCTGTCAGTCACGGAGAGTGGACCTGATAGGGGGCTTTAAAACTTCTCAAGCAAACCTGCTGTCAAATATTATTCATATTTAACCAGATACAACTTACTTTATCTCCTAACTGCTAGCATAGAAAGGACTATGTACAATCTACACAGTGATGTATCTCTTCTGTGAAAATAAGCTCTAAAGTTGCTTCTTTGTATCTTTTATTTTATCATGTGGATGTAAAGAGGGTGTCAAGGCGTTGCATACTGTAACATCCACCATGTAGATAAGTAACACTTGCCAGATGCTCAGACCTCAGAGAAGAGGTCTGAACACATTTAGTTAACACTTCTGGTTCCTCGATTGCACCTTGTACATTTATTTATTTTTTTATTACATGTATTTATATAGTGCTGATAAGGTATGCAGTGCTTTAAAGAGGTTGTAAACCCTCTTGTATAACTTTTACCTATAGGTAAGCCTATATTAAGGCTTACCTATAGGTGCTATAAATATCTCCCAAACTTGCACCGTTTAGGAGATATTTACAGCGCAAACTGCCGATGACGTCATCCGCGCAGGCGCTCTGAGGGAACGGCCACCCGTGCCGTTCCTTCAGAGCTCAGTGCCGTGAACGGCGGCTCCCGCGCGCATGCGCGGGAGTGATGTAATCGCGCCTCCGGCCAATCAGATGGCCGGAGGACGCGAACCCGGAAGCGGGACGGCAGGACATGTCGCCGTCCTGTCGCTGAGGTGGCGGCACGGCGGGGGCTTCGTTTTAAGGTAAGTACTACATGATGAGCTAGTATGCGATGCATACTAGCTCATTATGCCTTTCTCTTTACAGGGCTTTTTTTTTCTCGGATTTTTTTTTGGACTTTACTTCCTCTTTAAAGAGGAAGTAAACCCACCTAAAAAAAAAAGAGAACCCCTGTAAGACAAAGGCATAATGACCTAGTATGCATCGCATACTAGGTCATTATGAAATGCTTACCTTAGAACGAAGCCCCTGCAGTGCCGCCCAAAATGTTCGGCCATCTGATTGCCGGAGCCTCGATGACATCACTCCCGCACATACGCGCCGGTGCCGCCATTCATGCCACAGGGCTCTGAAGGAACGGAACAGGTGGCCGTTCCTTCAGAGCGCATGTGCCGATGATGTCATCGGCTGCATTAAAACTAAATATCCCCTTAATGGTGCAAGTTTAGGAGATATAGGTACTATAAAATAGGTACAAGTTATGAGAGGGTTTACAACCTCTGTAACCAGTTCTGGACTGGAAGATTTTCCCTCTTAAAGCGGAGTTCCACCCTGGTTATACATTTTTTTACAAAAATACCCCCGGGACAGTCAGGGCTAGCACATTCCACAATGGCTAGCCTCTGATCTGTCCCGGGTTGCACTTACCTTTCAGGAGATATACTTACCTTGAAATTGTCTTCTCCAGCGCTGCCATCTCAGGTGTGGGCAGCTTGAAGCCAGCACGATCCTCTTCCGCGTCCTCTTCGGTCCTCTTCCTCCTTCTTCGGTCCCACGATGCACTGCACCGGCCCCGACGTCACTTCCGGGTCGCGCGCGTCATCCCTCCACAGCTTCTGGGCATGCCCAGAAGCTGTTTAGAAGGGGATGACGCGCGCGCCCCGGAACTGACGTCGGGGCCGGTGCAGGCGCAATGATTCCTGGGAGCGATGACGTTCAGCTCCCAGGAATCATTGCAAAAGCCAGGAAGTGACGAATCGCCGTGGCCGCCGAGGGGAGGAAGAAGGAAGTAAGGTAAGTATATTTTCTCTAAAAGGTAAGTGAAAAAAAAAAAAATTGCGATTATCCATTTGTTTTTCAGGTGACCGGGAGCGAGAAGATGGAGGTAAGTATAAATTTCGGGTGGAACTCCGCTTTAATGATCAGGCCCTATTTTGCTTCGGCACTGCATTACTTTAACGGACAATTGCGCGGTCGTGCAACGCTGCACCTAAACAAAATTTACATCCCCACACCCCCCCCCACAAATAGAGCCATGTTTTGGTGATATTTGACCACCTGTGTGGGTTTTTTTTTTTTTTTTTGCTCTATGAACAAAAAAAAGCGTAAATTTTGAAAAAATTGACATTCTCAAAAAAAATGTAAATTATTTTTTTAACATTTTAGGCCAATTTGTTTTCTGCATATTTTTGGTAAAAAAAAAAGGCAATTAGCGTTTTTTTGATTGGTTTGCGCAAACGTTACTGTCTCCTTTTGCATGAATTACTGCATCAATGCGACGTGGCATAGAGGCGATCAGCCTGTGGCACTGCTGAGGTGTTATGGAAGCCCAGGTTGCTTTGATAGCGGCTTTCAGCTCCTCTGCATTGTTGGGTCTGGTGTCTCTTCTTCCTCTTGACAATACCCCACAGATTCTCTATGGGGTTTAGGTCAGGTGAGTTTTCTGGCCAATCAAGCACAGTGATGCCATGATCAATAAACCAGGTATTGGTATTTTTGGTGTGGGCAGGTGCCAAGTCCTGCTGGAAAATGAAATTGGCATCTCCATAAAGCTGGTCAGCATGAAGTGCTCTAGAATTTCCTGGTGGAGGGCTGCGCTGACTTTGGACTTGATAAAACACAGTGGACCAACACCAGCAGATGACATGGCTCCTCAAATCATCACTGACTGTGGAAACTTCACTCTGCACCTCATGCAGCTTGGATTCTGAGCTTCTCTACTCTTCCTCCAGACTCTGGGATTTTGATTTCCAGTAATGATTTGGGGAGCCATGCCCATTTCTGTATTTAAAAATCTTTTTTTTTTTTTGGTCTTATGTAATATTCTAATTTTCTGAGAAACTAAATTTTTGGGTTTTCTATATCTGTAAGCCATAATCATCAAAATGAAAAATGCTTGAAATCTATCATTCTGTGTAACACATCTATATAAAGAGTTTCACTTCTTTAATTGAATTACTGAAATAAACTAACTTTGTGACAATATTCTAATATTCTAATTTTATGAGCTTTACCTGTATATTGTACATTCACATCAGTCCCTCCCCCCTCAAGGAGCGAGTAATCCAAATTTGAGCCTAGAACGGGAGTTAGGGACCTTCAGACCGGGGCAAATTAACCGAACAGCATGTCTTTGTATATATGACAGTGCTTTAAAGCTGAACTCCAGGTATGGGTTTTATTCTCTGTGTACTCTCCTCCAATAATCAGACTAGTCCTGCCCCCCCCCCCCTGCAAAGCCATTCACTGGGAAAGTCGGTGTGCTACTGCTTCTCCTCGACCCAGCTCTTATGCAGCTGAGAACAGAGGGAATGTGCTCACTTAAAGTGGAGTTCCACCCATTTTTAATAAATTGGATTACATAGATGTATGTAATCCCCTTTAAAACTACTTTTACCATTGGAAAGTTTTTTTTTATTATTATTTTTTTTTTTATATACAGGTTTTGCTTTTCATTTCTATTTTAAACTGAGGTCCGGTTCACACTCATGCGATGCGGGAAGGCTGCGAACTCGCAGCCTGTTCCCGCATCGCACACGCACCCCCGGCAGTTCACACTGCCATATGCGATACGCTGGGGGTGTCATCAATGTAATCTTAACGACACCCCCAGTTTAATCGCATATCGCAGTGCGATCTTGCAGTTTGCACAGGATCGGATCGCACAAGTGTGAACCGCTGTGCGATCCGATCCTGATGCGGCTGCAAAAATGCCTCCTGTGCGAGTTTGCTGCGGGTGCGATGCGAATTTAGCCATACGAAGTGTATGGCTAAACTCACACCGCACAGCTGATCGCATGTAATGAAGGAGCAGTGTGCTCCAACATTACATGCGAACCCGGCACTCGCACAAGTGTGAACCGGGGCTGAATGGGTTTGTGGTTTTACAAGGCGTTTGTTTACAATCACTTTAACCACATTTTAAGGTGAGATGGGGTTCTGATGGAGTCACGACCAAAAGGTTTTGTTTAAGCACCAACCTTTCCTTCAGTCTTGCATAGTTGTAGAGGTTCCTCTCCTGATCTGAAATGGCTAATTCACTGCATACTGTGGGCTTCAGTGTGCATTAGAATTTGCAGTCTGGCTCATTTCCTGGCTGTAGGATGTCAAGCATTATCTAACCCTTTCCTCCTCAACTTGACTGTCCCTAGCCTTCCCCCTGAATTCAATTGACTTTAGTTCTTTAAATCGTGGAGGCAGAAACAAGGAATGAAGAATATTAGGGCTATAACCCCCCCCCCCCCAAATTCCTTTGATTAGCATTTTCTTCTCTCTAATCTCAGTGGATGAAGGGCATCGCAGGTTATGTCACTGGCAATGTATACAAGAAAGTAATATGCTGTGTGTAATGCTGTTCAAATAACTCCTGAATTCCTCTGCTTCTCTGGTTTGTTGTGCTTTGCTTTCAGGTGTATTACTATAGCTTCTAACTGCCATTCATTCCTCATGCTGGCTGTTTGCAGAAATAATTCTTGTCAGGTCTCTCATCCTGGAATGTGTAATTTAGTTGTGTGCCTGGGGTGTGGTGTACATGATACAGTGATTTCCTTTTTATTGTTAATGTGTTCATATACTGATCGTCATAAGATGAGGCTTAAGAATCGGGGGAGAGGCAGCGCTGGTCAAACAGAAAGTGAAACTCTGGTTGCCATGGGTTCTTTTATTTTGCTTCTCTTCCACGAGTTTTTCAATCGAGGCACAATTCTGGCATACAGGGAGAACGAGAGATTTTTACAGAAACGGGAGCCTTTCTTGCTGGGTGGGCCACTGATATGCTGTGCAACCCGTAACACTCTGGCATGCCGTCTGTCACCTTTCCCCTCACCTCTGATGGCATAGTAAAGTTCAGATCTGAAGTGAGAAAAAATTTAACTTTTTTTTTTTTGGCTGCTGCCATTAACCGCTTGCCGACCACCGCAAGTACATATACTGCGGCCGTCAGCCCCGTGCAGGCAAAGTGACGTATGGGTACGTCACTCGCCTGCGAGCCAATAGGGGGCGAGCGTGCGCCACCAGAGGCACGCCACCGCTCGCTCACTGTGATCCCAGCACGTGTGACCGGCGGACCCGATCGTCCGTTACAGAGGGAGACTGGCAGGCGGCTAATGTAAACAAAGCCGCCTGTCATTCTCCCTTGTGTAAGTGCAGAGATCATACGGTCCTGCTATGCAGGATCGTATATCTCTGTACTTACACAAACAGCCACATCCCTTCACAGTTAGAAGCACGCCCCTAGGGACACACTTAACCCCTCCTTCTCCAATAAAGTTAACCCCTTCCCTGCCAGTGTCATTTTTACAGTAACAGTGCATATGTATAGCACTGATTACTGTAATGTCACTGGTACCCCCAAAAGTGTCAAATGTCAGTCAAGGGTCCGATCTGTCCGCTGCAACGTCGCAGTCCCGCAAAAGAAATCGCAGATCGCCGCCATTACTCGTTAAAAAAAAAAACACAATAAAAATGACAAAAATCTTTCCCTTAGTAAACACTAACTTTTGCGCAAACCAATCAAAATACGCTTACTGTGATTTTTTTTTTTTTTTTTTTTTTTTTGGAATTTCATATAAAAAAAATGTGAAAAATATTGTTGTTTTTGCAAAATTGTCGCTATTTTTTTGTTTATAGTGTATGATCAAAAAATCGCACAGGTGATCAAATACCACCAAAAGAAAGCTCTGTTTGTGGGAAAAAAAGGACGTCCATTTCATTTGGGTACAGCGTCGCACGACCGTGCAATTGTCCGTTAAATTCACGCAGTGCCGAATCGCAAAATACCCCCTGGTCACGAAGGGGGTAAAATCTTCCGGGGCTTAAGTGGTTAAAGCAGAATAAAACGGAAATCAAAAATGTAATATTGCAGCTTGCCTATCATTCGATATGGTGGCTGCATTTGTTTTCTTCTTAGCTTTTTGTTTTTTTCCCATCTGGTGATCTGACCAATAACACATATATTAACCACCTCCAATCCAGGTATTTTCTGGCACTTTGTTCACATGTAACAATCAGTATTTGTTGCTAGAAAAGTACTTGGAACCACTGAACATTATATATATATATATATATATATATATATATATATATATATATATATATATATATATATATATATATATATACATACACATACATACATTTTTCACAATATTTTATTGAATAAGGACAAACTCACCAAACGGTAAACAGATGCCCAGGCCAGTGGGGGGCAGTAATTGTAATTTGAGGATACAATACATAGAGCACAGACAGGTAGGCCTCTTATATGGAGTAGCTAGTGCATCAAACAGGCGAAAGGTAACCAGGTATGCCTCCAAAACATATATTTGTTTAAAAAAGAGGCCCTAGAGAATAAATTGGTGGGTTTTGCAGTTTTTGTCAGATGATATTTGCGCAGCGTTTTTTTTTTTAAATGCAATATTTTTCAGATAAATTTTTATTTTAAAGTACAGTCAAAGCTTGCTTGACTGTACTTCTCCTGTGTATCACATCGTTTTGCACTCCTGTGACCCGGTTTCAGCAGACAGTGGGCTAAAGCCCGCTGACGTCGGAGCCGGTCCAGACTCAGGCAAGATCGCGACAATGGAGTCAGGAACTGCCCACAGGCTTGGACCAGCCTCTCAGCGAGCCGCTAAGAGCATGAGCTGGCCGCTTCCGCCCCCTCCACAGCTCTGCTCTCCAGTGACAGTGGGGGGTGAGGGAGGGTTAAAGCAGAGAGCTGTGAGAAATGAGCGATCGACTTTGTTCGATTGCTCATCTGTTAGAGGCGCCGTCTACCATTCGAGAAACAATACATTTTTTTTATTTTTTTATTTTTTTTTAATTCCCCAAAAAAAAAAAAACATACATAACCCAATTTTTTGAAAAAAGATGATACGTCGGGTAAATAGATACCAAACATGCCATGCTTTAAAATTGCGCACGCCCGTGCAACAGTGACAAACATAACATGTATGTATAGTTGATGCTTTTAAAGCCTTTACAGGTTACCAGTTTATATTTAAAGTGGAGGTCTACTGCTAGAATTACTGCCCACGAGCTGACATTTGCGCCTTCGCGGTAATCTCACGTGTGGAACAATTGCTGTGTGCGTGCAGGACCAAAACGCATGTTCTCCTTTGCGTGGATGGAAGGGAGCACTTTATTTTCATTTTTTTTTTGTAGTTGTTTTACACTGTTCATTTTTATTTTTTTTTCTTGCTGTCACAAGGATTGTAAACATCCCTGTGACAGCAATAGGCATGTGACAGGTCCGCCTTATGGAGAGATCTGGGGTTGGTAAGACCCCAAATCCTTCCTCTGCACTTAAAGCGGAGTTCCGGCCTCAAACGTTTTTTTGATAAAAATACTGCCCAAATAGTGATCCTTAGCCCTTAATATAGCCGCTAATCCCGTAGTTAATAGTTTTTATATGTTTTGATTTATCAGAAATTCTTACTTTTAAAATCCTTTGCTGAGCGCGGCCATCTTTGCTGGGGTTATACGAAAGCCGCAGTGTATAGATGTCTTCCCTTCTTCCTGAAGAAATTACACTTTGCCACAATGTAAAGTTGTGAGTGTACAGCTTGCATAACAGTGTAAATTTGCTGTCCCCTCAAAATAACTCAACAGTCAATGTCTAAACTGCTGGCAACAAAAGTGAGTACACCCTAGGTCAAAATGTCCAAATTGGGCCCAAGTGTCAATATTATGTGTGGCCACCATTATTTTCCAGCACTGCCTTAACCCTCTTGGGCATGGAGTTCACAAGAGCATCCCAGGTTGCCCCTGGAGTTCTCTTCCACTCCTCCATGACGACATCACAGAGCTGGTGGATGTTAGAGACCTTGCGCTCCTCCACCTTCCATTTGAGGATGCCCCACAGATGCTCAATTGAGTTTAGGTCTGGAGACATGCTTGGCCAGTCCACCACCTCTACCCTCAGCTTCTTTAGCAAGGCAGTGGTCATCTTGGAGGTGTGTTTGGGGTCGTTTTGTTGGAATACTGCCCTGCGGCCCAGTCTCCGAAGAGAGGGGATCATGTTCTGCTTCAGTATGTCACAGTAATGTTGGCATTTATGGTTCCCTTAATGAACTGTAGTGCCGGCAGCGCTCATGCAGACCCAGACCATGACACTGCCACCACACACTTGAGACCAAGATAAACTTACAGTATTTTGTTCAGATGGTGTAATCGGACCACAGGACATGGTTCCAGTAATCCATGTCCTTAGTCTTCTTGTCTTTATTTTTCTTGTGCATCATCTTTAGAAGAGGTTTCCTTCTGGGATGACCGCAATGCAGACCAATTTGATGCAGTCTGCGGCGTATGGTCTGACCACTGATAGGCTTTTGCAGCAATGCTGGCAGCACTTGTACGTCTATTTCCCAAAGACAACCTCTGGATATGACGCTGAGCATGTGCACTATTCCTTTGGTCCACCATGGCGAGGCCTGTTCTGAGTGGAACCTGTCCTGTTAAACCGCTGTATGGTCTTGGCCACCGTGTAGCAGCTCAGTTTCAGGGTCTTGGTAATCTTCTTATAGCCTAGGCCATCTTTATGTAGAGCATCATTTCTTTTTTCAGATTGGTGTTCTTTGCCTTGAGGTGCCATGTTAGACTTCCAGTGACCAGTATGAGGGAGTGAGTGCGATAAACACCAAATTTAACACACCTGAGACCTTGTAACACTAACAAGTCACATGACACAGGAAAGGAAAATGGCTAATTGGGCCCAATTTGGACCTTTTCACTTAGTGGTGTCTTCACTTTTGTTGCCAGTGGTTTAGACCTTAATGGCTGTGTTTGAGTTATTTTAAGGGGACAGCAAATTTACACTGTTATACAAGCTGTACTCACTACTTTCAGAAAAGATTTCCGATCATGTGACATCCAATCACAGTGGACACATAACCTTCAGCCCTGCCTCCCAGCATGCAACACCCGTTGGCTCCAAGGGGTTAGGATAAAAAGTCTTGTGTGAAGCAGTCTCCCTTAGCCCCTCTAATACTTACCTGAGGTCCATCTACATCCAGCGATGTTGCAGGAGTGTCTCGGCTGCCTGGGACTCGACTTCTTATTGGCTGAGACAGCAGCACGGTGCCATTTGGCTCCTGATGCTGTCAGTCAGTCAGCTAATGAGGTGAGAAAGTGGCAGGGCCTGGACACAGCTCTGTGTCTAATTGGACACAGGGAACTGTGCCTCGGCTCCGGTGCCCCTATAGCAAGCTGCTTTCTGTAGGGGCACTCAACAGGAGGGAGGGGCCAGGAGCACAGAAGTGGGACTCGAGAAAAGGAGGATCAGGGCTGCTCTGTGCAAATACATTACGCAGGGCAGGCAAGTATAACATGTTTGATGCAGGGGAGCTTCTAGAGCAAGAAATATTCTATTCTAGCGTGTTGCTTTGCTTTTAGGCCTCCTTCACATGGCCATAAAGTGGTGTTAATGCCTTAAGGTGAAAAACCTTCTGTAGTGCAGGTTCCCCTTTTTCTCACGAGTCCGATCCAGCAATGTGCATGAGTGCAGGGGCTCTAGCTGCTCTCTCTACTCATTGGACAGATTGATAGCAGCAGGAGCCATTGGCTCCCGCTGCTGACAATCAAATCCAGTGATGTGGGGGGTGGACCAGAGTACCGCTGTCTGTCAATGGATGCAGCAGGGGATCTCGGGAACAAGCCTGCATGGGTGCACCCATGGAAGGCTTTCTGTGGGGGCACCTGAGGGCCCCGGAGTGTCAGCAGTGCATCCCAGAAAAGGATCGGGGCTGCTCTGTTCAATCATTTTGCACAGAGCAGGTAAGTATAATTCTTCTCCGCTGCGGGACTTTTTTTTTTCATGGAGCGGATGACATTTGTGTCATCCGCTCCGTATGTCCGCCGCATATCATCCCATCCGTTTGTGGATGATATACGGACATAATGTAAGTCTATGGGCATTGCGGATGTCAGCGGATGACACCGCTGACATCTGATTTTTCCTTCCTTTCTGTTTTTTGAACGGATGAAAAAATGGGGTTCTGTTCCATTCCAAAAAACGGAACAGAACTGAAAGGAAGAAAATCGGATGTCAGCGGATGGTATTCCGCTGACATCCGCAATGCCATTGACTTACATTATGTCCACAAATCATCTGCAAAAAAATAGGATGATTTGTGGACATACGGAGCGCCCGTGTGAAAGAGCCCTAAGGGCTCTTTCACACGGTCCGCCTCCGTAGGCGGATCCGTGCTGGATCGATCCGCGATCCCCGCTGAGTCGGCGGATGACAGCTCCGTCTCCACTTGCAGTGCGGAGAGAGAGGGAGGTGTCGCAGCCCCTGCTGCTTTCTATGGGGAATCGGATGAGAGCGGACAGCCTGTCCGCTCTCATCCGATCCCCAGGACCGATGGAAAATAGGGTTCCCATCCGTCTGGATTTCACGGACAGGATCGGATGCAGGTGTCAGCGGACATGTCACCGCTGACATCCGCTGCTCCATAGGGCTGAATGGGGCATCCGATCAGATCCACCTAAAAAACTGACAGGCGGATCTGGTCGGACCGCCCGTGTGAAAGAGCCCTTAAAGCGGAGTTCCAGCCATTCACTCACCTGTCCAACGATGCGGCTGCCCGAAGCCTCGATCCTCTCCCTCGGCGCCGGCATCACTGCTGTGGGCACCCGGCTGTGACAGTTTGCGGCTTCACAGCCGGTTACCCACTGCGCATGCGCGAGTTGATTGGCCGGCAGTCTTCTGGGACCTCTGACATGTCCCAGAAGATTGCAGGGAGGGAGGGGGAGAGGAGAACCTCCGTTCAGGGCGCCGCGGCGCTCCGAGCAGAAGTGGGTACCTGTCAAAACTAGGTACCCGCTCCCCCCCCCCCCCCCAAAAAAAATGACATGCCAAATGTGGCATGTCAGGGGGTCAGGACTCCCTAAAGCGGAAGTTCCACTTTTGGGTGGAACTCCGCTTTAAATTAAGCTTATTTCGGTCTTTCAGGTGGCAGACAACAGATGCAGCTTGGATCAGTGCTGCAGCCATATGGGGGCAGTACGATTTTTTTTTTTTTTCTTATCTGAAAAAACATACTTTTTTTTCTTGCATTTACCCAATCACACTTGTATCCAATCAAGACAGGCACTTGCTCTACATAGTAGATTGTACAACCTCCTTCAAGCTTGTTACAGTGCGGTTGTATGGTATGTAGTCAGCTTTTTGGGGGATGCACGGCCCAGGTGATGTATCTGCTCCAATGTCACATGCTGCCTTTTAAATTGTAGTGGAACAATGACTGGCGTTGCCATGGGAAATGTGCAGCTTCCAGATCTCTGCAGTGATGAGTGGATGGGGTCATGTGCTGCTTTTGTTAGGTGGGTGTGTCCGGGCGGTGGGTGTGTCGCCTAGCGATGTGTTGCCATCTCCACTAGTGGGCGGGGCTGGTAGGATATCTGCGGTCCAGCGCTGTGAATGGCCGCTCACCGGGGACTGGGTACCCACTCCGGGTGGGCTTCATGCTGATGTCCGGCGGCTCTCATTGGCCTGTGGCTGCGGAAGGGGCGGGCTGCGGGTTTTTGCCGTGACATCATTGGCTGCGCCGGTGTGGTTTCAGAGCTGCGATCTCTCGGAGGATGCGGCCGAGTCTATTGTGACAGCTGGGCTTCCAGGGCCTCCCCGCCCGCCTACCTACAGGTATCGCTCTGATCGGGCGAGCTGTGCGGGATTATGGGGGGGGGGGGGGCGGATTGGTAATGAGACAAGGGGCCTTCATCCAGAGATGTCTGTGTGTGCAGTGTGTGTGTGTGTGTGTGTGTCTGTGTGCAGTGTGTGTCTCTGTCTCTGTGTGCAGTGTGTGTGTGTCTGTGTGCAATGTGTGTTTGTCTCTGTGAGTGTGTGTGTGTGCAGTGTGTGTGTGTCTCTGTGAGTGTGTGTGCAGTGTGTGTGTGTGTGTGTGTGTGTGTGTGTGTGTGTGTCTCTCTGTGTGCAGTGTGTGTCTCTCTGTGTGCAGTGTGTGTCTCTCTGTGTGCAGTGTGTGTCTCTCTGTGTGCAGTGTGTGTCTCTCTGTGTGCAGTGTGTGTCTCTCTGTGTGCAGTGTGTGTCTCTCTGTGTGCAGTGTGTGTCTCTCTGTGTGCAGTGTGTGTCTCTCTGTGTGCAGTGTGTGTCTCTCTGTGTGCAGTGTGTGTCTCTCTGTGTGCAGTGTGTCTCTCTGTGTGCAGTGTGTCTCTCTGTGTGCAGTGTGTCTCTCTGTGTGCAGTGTGTGTGTCTCTCTGTGTGCAGTGTGTGTGTCTCTCTGTGTGCAGTGTGTGTGTCTCTCTGTGTGCAGTGTGTGTGTCTCTCTGTGTGCAGTGTGTGTGTCTCTCTGTGTGCAGTGTGTGTGTCTCTCTGTGTGCAGTGTGTGTGTCTCTCTGTGTGCAGTGTGTGTGTCTCTCTGTGTGCAGTGTGTGTGTCTCTCTGTGTGCAGTGTGTGTGTCTCTCTGTGTGCAGTGTGTGTGTCTGTGTGCAATGTGTGTTTGTCTCTGTGAGTGTGTGTGTGTGCAGTGTGTGTGTGTGTCTCTGTGAGTGTGTGTGCAGTGTGTGTGTGTGTCTCTCTGTGTGCAGTGTGTGTGTCTCTGTGTGCAGTGTGTGTGTGCAGTGTGCAGTGTGTGTGTGCAGTGTGTGTGTCTCTCTGTGTGCAGTGTGTGTGTCTCTCTGTGTGCAGTGTGTGTGTGTCTCTGTCTCTGTGTGCAGTGTGTGTGTGTCTCTGTGTGTGTGTGTCTCTGTGTGTGTGTCTCTGTGTGTGTGTGTCTGTGTGTGTGTGTCTGTGTGTGTGTGTCTCTGTGTGTGTGTGTCTGTCTGTGTGTGTCTCTGTGTGTGTGTGTCTCTGTGTGTGTGTGTCTCTGTGTGTGTGTGTCTCTGTGTGTGTGTGTCTCTGTGTGTGTGTGTCTCTGTGTGTGTGTGTCTCTGTGTGTGTGTGTCTCTGTGTGTGTGTGTCTCTGCAGTGTGTGTGTCTCTGTGTGCAGTGTGTGTGTCTCTGTGTGCAGTGTGTGTGTCTCTGTGTGCAGTGTGTGTGTCTCTGTCTCTGTGTGCAGTGTGTGTGTCTCTGTCTCTGTGTGCAGTGTGTGTGTCTTATTGATCACTGCTGCTACAAACCCCCCTTGTGCCCTCCAAATCCATGGGATGTATTTCTGTCAGATGACATTCTGCCATAGTCCTGTGTGCAGAGCTGAGATGATGGGTGGGCTGCCATCTATTCCTCTTCATTAGTCGTCAGATAGAGAAGGAAATGTATCCGGAATGTAACATTGACTGCAACCACAAACTCCGATCCATCACATTTCTATGCAGACTTTCATTTCTCCTGGCGGTCAGGTTATGTTCAGCAGATTCAGTACTTGCAAGGATGACAATGCAGACTTCTGATAGTTGTGATGTGCCTGGCTGTACTATCAGATCTCACCGGAGGTCGGTTTTCCTAGGAGTATTGGCATAGCTAAGAACTATAAGTTTCAGCATTTATAGAACCTTCACTTATTCCAATAGTGATCAAACCCCTTAAAATCTCATTGTACAATCTTCTTTAAATCAGCCAACAGCTTTATAAATAAACTGGGTTGCTTGGGTTAGCCTTATAGCTTTTTTTTTTTTTTTATTTTGGTAATTATGAAGATTTTGCAATCTGCCTCATGCTCAGCATTTAGAGTGGTTCTGAAGCAGGGGTCCTCAAACTTTTTAATCAGGGAGCCAGTTCACTGTCCCTCAGACTTTGGGGGGGGGGGGGGGGTGGGGTGGAGACTAGTTTTGTGAAGAATAAATTCCAATGCACACTTCACATCTTATTTGTAGTGCAAAAAAAAAAAAAAGTTTTTAAAATAAATGACCAACTTATTAGTATTTCAATGGGACGTATGGGCCTGCTTTTGACTGAGATGGTCAAGGTCTCTGGTTCCATACCTCACCAGTGCCCATCAGTGCACCCTCACCAGTGAACGGGGATTAGAGGAGCGCCACCGGATCACACAGAACTGCTGGTAATGGCATTCTATGCATTGAGTTAAAAAAACTTTCTGTTCTGCAGATGCTCCCTCCTCATTCTTTCCTGAGCCAGATCCAATCCAACGACGTGCTTGAAAGCAGTGGCTTTCTCCGCTGTCCCCCTCCTCATTGGCCAGATTGATAGCAGTGGCCGCCATTTGCTCCCCTTGATTTAAATCAAATGCTATGACGAGGGGGGTGGGGCAAAGTCGTCTGGTCTGTCAATAGAAGCAGACTGGGCGGTTCAGGAGTGAGCATGCATGGGTGCCCCCATTGAATGACTTTCCATGTGGGCACTCACCAGTGAGGGGCCTGGAGCTCCACTGGGGGACCCCAGAAAAGGAGTATTGGGGATGTTCTGTGCAAAACCATTGCACAGAGCAGGTAAGTATAACCTGTTTGCTTTTTTTTTTTTTTTTTTGTTGCTCATCCAGTCTAGAGATTGCAAAGCTCTGCCACACAGTACAGTTCTGTTTAGCCAGGTACGGGAATGTTCTCTGCAGCATTTTCCCTCACTAAGGCTGATTTCACACGGGCATTCTCCATTGTCAGCATCTGCCTGCTCAGCAGAGGCAGATGACAGGTCAGTGTCCGCTCTGCTATGGAGGGAGGACATTGACACAGCCCCCTGTTCTCTCTATGGGGCTGTCAGATAAAAACGGACCAGTTTCCATCCGATCTACTGTTTTTTGCAAACGGGATTGGATACTAGCGGGTGTCGGGACATCTGCCGCTCCATAGTTATGGATGGTCCAAACGGGTCCTCCTAAAAAACTGGCGGGCGGACCTGATTGGACAGCCTGTGTGAAACCAGCTATACATGGATCAAATTTGGTTCAATAGCAACTTGCCAAATTTGAATCCATCTATGGGCAGGGAGTTGTACAGAGGCTATAGCCACCAGTGCTAATCGGTGTATGTCGACAGTGGGGAAGTCTCCCTGCTGTCAGAATACAATAGCTCAGTGGGGTCAATCTGCTGTCAATCAGCTAGTGGACAACATAAAGCTGGGTCGGGCGAGCTCGCCCCAGAGCAAGCAGCTTGCTATGGAGGCACTCCCTGGGAGAGGAGGAGCCAAGAGCACCAGCAGGGCATCCGAGAAGAGGAGGCTCAGGGCTGATCTGTGCAAAACTATTCCACAGAGCAGGTAAGTATACCATGTAGCTGGAGTTTGTATAGCGCTTGTTAGTATTAACCGGGAATGGGCAATTGCTAGTCAATAGCCTGGATAACAATAGGGATAGGTCAAAGTGGCAATAAATATACTTATTAAAATGTGTGGCTTGTATCTGGGTGATAAGTGTATCAAATATAAATCACAGTAAATAAATTACACTAAAAAATATAATACAATAAAATCACATATGTGCCATAATGTGCAATGTCGTGCCCAATAAGTCCAAGTAAAAAGTTCATAAGTGACTTTGGTGCATAAATGAAAACTTCAGTGCCAAGTTGGGGAAAGTGCAGCTGCTAGTGCTGGATCCTCCAGTAGTCCAACTGCTGGTACTTGTAGTGTGGGCCTTATGGAATAAAGGGGGTACACACTCACCAGAAGTAGTGGGTCTTAGTTACCCTACGGTAAGAAGACCTAAAGGGCTTTGTGGCCTCCTGGGCCAAGATGGTAACTGCTGGGCTTTGTAGTCCCCTACGATCCGGGGTCCATCACCTTTTCTTAGAAGGGAATCTGAGAGAGAAACTCTGTTAGGACCTTAAAAGAAAAGGTGAGGGACCCCGGATCGTAGGGGACTACAAAGCCCAGCAGTTACTATCTTGACCCAGGAGGCCACAAAGCCCTTTAGGTCTTCTTACCGTACGGTAACTAAGACCCACTACTTCTGGTGAGTGCGTACCCCCTTTATTCCATAAGGCCCACACTACAAGTACCAGCAGTTTGACTACTGGAGGATCCAGCACTAGCAGCTGCACTTTCCCCAACTTGGCACTGAAGTTTTCATTTATGCACCAAAGTCACTTATGAACTTTTTACTTGGACTTATTGGGCACGACATTGCACATTATGGCACATATGTGATTTTATTGTATTATATTTTTTTAGTGTAATTTATTTACTGTGATTTAGGGCTGAGCGATAGTCGATGTGGGATGTTGATCTGGTCAGTTAAGTAGCAGAGGGGGTTGTTAATTTCAGCTGCATTTGGTGTTCATGAAATGAACACTTGGGGGCACTAGATGGGCAGCAATGAGGTGACCTCCAAAACAGAATGATTTTACAGGTGGAGGCCACTGAAATTTTTTTCCCCCCCCACTCCTCTTTTCTGACTTTTTTTCACTAGTTTTGCATTTGGCTATGGTCAGTGTCACTACTGGTACTTTGAGACAATACTTGGACCCTATAGCGGTTGCACAGGCATTCCAAATCCTCCAGGATGGCACATCAATACGTGCCATTGCCAGAAGGTTTGCTGTGTCTTCCAGAACAGTCTCAAGAGTATCGAGGAGATTCCAGGAGACAGGCAGTTACTCTAGGAAAGCTGGACAGGGCCAAAAAAGGTCCTTACCCGTCAGCAGGACAGGTATCTGCTCTTTGGTGCATGGAGGAACAGGATGAGCACTGCCAGAGCCCTACAAAATGACCTCCAGGAGGCCACTGGTGTGACTGTCTCTCACCAGACAATTAAACTGACTTTATGAGAGTGGCCTAAGGGCCCAACTTCCTCTAGTGGGCCCTGTGCTCACTGCCTGGCAACATGGAGCTTAATTGCCATTTGCCATGGAACACCAGAATTGGCAGGTCTGCCACTGGTGCCCTGTGCTTTGTCACAAGTACTCAGGGTGAACCTGCTCTCATCTGTAAAGATGTGAAAGGGTCTGGAGAAGCTGTGGAGAGCGTTCGGTCATGCTGAACAATGCTACGGGCAGCTGGTTTGGTGGTATGTCAGTGATGGTCTGGGGAGGCATATCCATGGAGGGACACACAGACCTCTACAGGCTAAACAATGTCACCCTGGCTGCCATTCGGTATTGGGGTTAAATCTTTGGACCCATTTATCAGACCCTATGCTGGTGCATGACAATACCGGCCTTATGTGGTGAGAGTATGCAGCCAGTTCCTGGAGGATGAAGGAATTGATACCATTGCTTGGCCCCCATGCTCATCTGATCTAAATCCAATAGAACACCTTAGGGACTTTGTTTTGGCCCATCTGACGCCACCAGGTTGCTCCTCAGTCTGTTCAGGAGTTCTGTGATGTCCTGGTCCAGATCTGGGAGGAAATACCCCAGCACACAATCAGTCTTCTCATTAGGAGCATGCCCCGATTGTTGTCAGGCATGCATACAAACTACTACATTTTGAGTTGCTGCAATTAAATTTCAGCAAAATGGACTTGCCTGCTGCATCGATTTTTTTCACTTGATTTTTCGGGTTGTCTTTTTGACATCAGCCCTTTGTATTTTAATTTTCATTTCCATGAAATGATGTGGCATTCTTTCGTTCCTAACACATTACCCAGTCCATTTCAGTGTAGATATCCAGCATGATATGTTTTCGCCATTGAGATCTGATGTTTTCAAAGTGTCTTTTTTTTTTTTTTTTTAGCAGTGAATATTTGATCAACTACAGTTTTTAAGCAGTCCAGCACAGTCTCTAAACATACAGGTTTGTTGAGCTAATGAAGAAAACTTCAACCATTCGAAAAGAACATCACTGCTTTTTCATCCAAAAAACTTAAATCCAAAATCAAAATTTCTCTGTCGCTTATTAACGGACACAGCTCCTGACCTTCTTAACCATTGGGTTATACTGCCCCCATACAGGAGTAGGACTCAAGGCAGAAAAAAGCTTGACTACGCCTATGGGGCAGTCCCAGGGAGTATTTTCCCACTCTCAGCTCTAGGCACTACAATCAACTGCTGGGCTGGATATTTATTTTTTTTAAATCGAGTGGTCACCCCAGTCTGGCCAGCGAGCGTGTGCAGGCCTCAGCTCCATGCTAGGTCAGCCGTGACACAAGTCGAGAGAGGGGGGCTGGCCTGCGAGTTAAAACGCCTCGCGAGTTCGCATACGACCTGGCCTCGACCTGAGTCGCAGCGTTCCTCCCGGCTGACAGCCCCCCATTTTGATGGAGAGGAGGTTCTGTCTGGAGCAGTGCCCACCCTGTTCCTGGTACAGTAAGTAGCTGCCCCCCCCCTCCTCTTCCTAGTGGGTTTTCGGGTGGAAGTGGGCCCCTCCCCCCTCTCTCGGTGGTCCCTGCGGACACTTCGCTCCTCATCAGGATCAGTTGGTGCTCAGTGCCTGGCGACCTGTAGTGCTGCCAGCACGGTAGGGGTATCCCTAGCAGTGTTTTTACACTTTTTTTTGGTCCCCCTTTTTCACTCATGGAGTCCCTTGAGCACATTTCCCTACCTGATCTCCTCTCGGAGGCTGCCAGACCCTCGGAGTCCAACAATACCTTACTGCACGGACTGCGGTCCTTAGCCTTTCGTTTCCAAGGTGGATTTGGTCCTGGGGAAACGGGCTAGCAAAAAAACATCTTCCCGCCTTCACCTGCCTGATCTTTCTCATCAGATCCTGAATCTGATTTGGCCGCCGCAGATGCGAGTCACCCTGCTGGGTCTGTGTCCACGCATCCTGATTTCTCAGAAAGTGAGGATGATTCCTCTGCTCCTGTAGCCGCAGTGATTGTATCTGTGCGTGAGACTTTAAAATGGAGGATGCGGATGATGCCGCATCAGAGGTGTTGTTTTCTTTTGGCATTCATAAGCCCCCCCCAGAGCGGCAAGGATGTTCCCCTTTCACGCTTACTTTGACAAAATTGTTGCTAAACAGTGGGGTTGTCCAAAACGCCCCCTTGTGGTCCCTAAAAGTTTTGTATGCGGTACCCTTTGGAGGACTCCCTGCTTAAAAAGTAGACTGTCCCACCTGTGGTGGACTCTCCTGTTTCTAGGTTAAACAAGGTAACCATGATTCCGGTTGAGGAGTCCCCTGACCTTTAAGGACCTGGTTGAGAGGAAAGTGGAGGCTGTGGCACGCCATGTGTCTACTGGGGCTAGTTTGGCACTTAGGCTGGTGTTTACTATTGCCCTGGTGTGGCAAACTCTGACCATGTTGGCCAAGCTTTAACGCCAGGACCTGGAGGGGGAGCAGCTTCCCCCTGCCTTCGCTGAGCTGACGGACCAGTTAGTCCAAGGGCTGCAGTTTGTCTGTGATGCCTCTTTGGATGCAGCTCCTCTGATTGTGAGGCTGTCTGTCTCGGCAGTGGTCCTTAGGCATGTTTGGCTTAAATGCTGGTTTGCGGACCAGTCTTCTTGGAAGGCCTTATCTGATCTCCCATTCCTATGCAATTGTCTGTTTGGAGCTTCACTGGATGACCTAATTAAGGGTCTCACGGGGGAAGAATACCTTTCTTCTGCAGGAGAGAGTCAGGGCAAGGAGCCCCGTCATAGATGTGGTCCATCCTTCTCGGCCCAGAAGTTTTTTTTTTTTTTTTTTTTTTTTTTTTTGTCTTGCAGGGTCTCAAGACAAGGGATTAAAACTATTCAGGGCTGCCTCCGGAAAATCCAAACAAACCTGGTCTGGCAAGCTGAGAGCGGGCTGCTCCTGACCTGCGGACAAGGCTCCCTCAGCATAAGGAGGCACCCTAACCCATATGTGGGGTGGGGGGGATGTCTTTGCTCCTTTCTGGACCTGTGTACCTCCCTTGTCCAGGACAAGTGGGTCCACAAAGTCATAAGGTTCGGCAGCAAGATAGTTTCGATCTTGCCCTCAGCAAATGTTTTTCCCCTCCAATTTGCATCTGTCCACAGGCTGCTTACGGAGTCCTTTGGGGCATTGGAAGACTTGCTATGCCAAGGGGTGATGGTTCCGACTTTGGAATGTTTTCAGGGGTTTTATTCAAACCTGTTTACAGTCCCTGGGAAAGAGGGCAAGGTGCGTCCAATTTTGGACCTCACAGCGCTAAACTGCTTGTGTGGGTGCGTAAGTTCCAGATGGAGTCTATTCGCACTTTAGTGGCATCCTTGCATCCGGGGGATCTTCTTGCTTCTATCAACATCAAGGACGCTTGCAATCGCATTCCAATATGTGTTGTTCGCCAGCGCTTCCTTCGCCTTGCCATGGAAAAGGAGCATGATCAATTTGTGGCATTACCCTTTTGGTCTTGCTTCCGCTCCTCCGTTCTTCACAAAAGTGTTGGCCCCGGTGCTGGCATTGTTGCGTCAGCGGGGGATTGCAGTACTGGGGTATGGGATATCTGGACATTCTTCTGCGAGCGGAGTCTCCTACTGCTCTGGTGGACCACTTGTAGATTACTCTGTGAACTCAAGAGTTTGGTTGGATTCTAAACCTTCAGAAGTCTGCCCTGGTTCCGTCCATAAATCTGGACGATCTGGGTCTGGCTCCGGACTTGGCCTTAGCCAGAGTTTCTTTCTCTGGAATACTTCCAGAAAATGCAGGAAGCAATTCAACTTCTGCTGTCCATGACGAATCATCCCTTTGGCCTTGCATACGGTTGCTGGGCCTGATGGTGTCTACCTTCGAGACTATTTCATTTTGCACGGTTCCACACAAGATCTCTCTGGTCAAATGGTACAAGAATCCATTCTATAGACCATCTGAGCCAGGGTACGAGAGGGTCCCTGATCTGGTGGCTTCGTTCTTGACATTTCGCCAGGATTTCCCCCCCCCCCGTACTGGACAGTGGTCACCACGGATGCCAGCCTGTCAGGGTGGGGAGGCGTCCTCAAGAAAAATTCTGCTCACGGGGTCTGGACACGGGGAAGAGTCCAGACTGCCGATTCAATGTACTGGAGCTCCAAGCTATCAGACTTTGTCTGGATCATTGGGCGAATCGTCTTCAGGGGTGTCTGGTGTGAATTCAACCAGACAATGCCACGGCTGTGGCCTATGTCAATCAGCAAGGGGGTATAAGTGTCCTGGCGGCTCGGGAAGTAGCCGGCATTCTAAAGTGGGCAGATTGTTTAGTTCCAACCATCTCTGCTGTACACATTCCAGGGGTGAAAAATTGGCAATTGAATTAACTGTCAAAAGGCCTTGGACCAGGGGTAATGGTCACTTAATCTGGAAGGGTTTCCTCAGTTGTGCATCCGGTGGGGTACTCCCAAGGTGGACCTTTTGGCCTCTCATCTCAACAGGAAGGTGCCAAGGTTTGTGGCATGGTTTCAGGGACCCTCTGGTAGATGCCACAGACGTGCTGCGCTGGTGGCCCCGTGGGGTCAGTATTGTCTGATGTCTGCGCAAAGGGTGTCAGAACTGGCGGCATTGTCATTTCATTCACCTTACTTGGTGGTTCACCAAGATAAGGTGGTTCTTCACCCCCCTCTGTCGTTCCTTCCAAAGGTTGTCTCTGATTTTCATTTGAATGAAGACATTGTTTTACCTTCCCTGTGTCCCAGGCCAAAACATCCTAGGGAAATTGCTTTGCATTCTTTGGATATGGTTTGGGGAATTGGGGTGTACCTGGCGGCTACGGAACCTTTTAGGAAGTCAGACTCACTATTTGTGCTCACGGACATACCTCGGAAGGGGTTGTTCGCTTCTGCTGCGAACATTTCCAGATGGCTTAGACAGATGTTTTTTTCAAGCCTATTCAATTAGGGTTAGGTTTCTCCTTTCCCTGTTACGGCGCATTCTACTAGGGCGCTTAGTGCCTCCTAGGCCTTCAGTCATCAGGCGTCGGTGATGCAGGTTTGCAAGGCGGCACCTGGTCGTCTGTGCACATGTTCAATTTTCTAAAGTGGATGTGTTGGCATCTTCGGATGTTTCCTCTAGCCGCAAGGTTTTGCAGGTTGCTGTTTAGAAGACCTGGTCCTCCTTGAGGGTGTTTTTTTTTTTTTTTTTTTTCTTGTGAGCTCCAGGTTACCTGGTTTCCTATGGTTTAGCGTTGGGGAATTTTTTTTCTGCTGCTCTCACCCCTCATGTTGAACACTGCTTTGGGACGTCCCAATGGTTAAAGCGGTAGTATCCCACTTTTTTCACTTTTACCTACAGGTAAGCCTATAATAAGGCTTACCTGTAGGCACAAATAATATCTCCTAAACCGGCACGGTTTAGGAGATATTTACAGTGCATGCTCGCGCGAGCGGCGCATGCGCTCTGAAGGTCCGGGGGGACCTTCAATTAAGTTGCTGGGAGCTTGCCGGAAAAATCACTCCCGCGCGCATGCGCGGGAGTGACGTCATCGCGGCTCCGGCCAATCATCGCGCCGGAGCCGTCTCTTCTGGCCAATCAGCGCGCCCGAGCCGCCGAACCCGGAAGAGACGACGAGGGATCATGGCAGCGCCCGCATCGATGTCCGGGGGTCCGTGTCGGGGCTTCGTTTTAAGGTAAGTTACACATAATGGGCTAGTATGCGATGCATACTAGTAAAGGTAGAAAACCGCACTCAGGTAGATGAAAGCAGATGAAAGCAAATAAAGTGGTTTATTCTTCAAATAGATAAATGAACAGACAGTGGAACAGGGAACAGATGTCTAGGTTAACGTGTTTCACGGCTCACATGGCCGCTTACTCATAACCGTAGTACTCTACGGTTATGAGTAAGCGGCCATGTGAGCCGTGAAACGCGTTAACCTGGACATCTGTTCCCTGTTCCACTGTCTGTTCATTTATCTATTTGAAGAATAAACCACTTTATTTGCTTTCATCTACCTGAGTGCGGTTTTCTACCTTTACTTGCAAACTTCCGGATGACGGGTCTTACCAGCACCAGGTCAAGTTGACACACCTGAGCGGCTTTGTTTCTCCCTATTCCATGCGATGCATACTAGCTCATTATGCCTTTGTCTTGCAGGTTTTTTTTTTTATTTTTTTTTTTTATAGGGTTTACAACCGCTTTAAGAAGATCAGGAGCTGTGTCCGTCAATGAACGTTAAAAAAATTTGATATTTGTCTTACTGTAAAATCCATTTCTCTGATGTTCATTAACGGACACAGCACCCACCCCTCTGGAGTTTGATTTCTTCAACACTGCTTGTAAGAAAACGGAGTGCCTATAGCCAAGAGTGGGCGTATACCCCCTGGGACTGCCCATAGGCTTAGTCAAGCTTTTTTCTGCATGGTGTCCTACTCCTGTAGGGGGCAGTATAACCCAAAGGTTAAGATCAAGAGCTGTGTCCGTCAATGAACATCAGAGAAATTAATTTTACGGTAAAACAAAAATCACATATATGTTTTGTATAAAGGGTAAGGAATGATTAGAACCCCTGCCATGGTTGTTTGTGTGTTATTTTTTTTTATTTATTTATTTATTTTTTCTAACTAATTCACCCTGCCAGCATTTCCCAACCACTCCTTTGCATGCAGCATCTAACACCAGACAAGACTGGGAATTCTGTTAATGGGAGCAGTGACAATACTGGGGATTCTGGTGCTGGCTGCAACTGGAAGTAGTGGCAGGGGAGAGCTGCCAAACTAAAATGGTATTAAACCCAGTGTGAGTTAGGAACACTTACCTACACGTATTCCATATCAGGACACAGCGGCTTTGTCCCAATAGAAATCAATGGGACTTCCTGCATGGGAATGCATGAAACACCACTGCATCCCTATGTAGGTAAACATGACCCTGTACAGGTGTAAGGTATTGCGGCCCTTTCACATGGGGCAAAGCCCGTAATACGCATCCGCCTGCGCAGCGAGGGCTCTCTCTGCTGTGTCCCCGCTGAGCAGGTTGATTATAGGTCCGTGCACGGACACAGCCCTGCTGTTCTAAGTTGGATGGTAACGGGACTGCTCGTCTGTTTCCATCTGACTTTCATCTGATCCACCAGACGGGCAGATGGAGAATGGATTCCCCGTCTGTTTTTGGCAGACAGGATCGGATACCGGCGGGTGTCAGTTGACATCTGCTGCTCCATAGAGAACAATGGTTGGTCCGATCAGGTCTGCCTGAAATCTGATAAGTGGACCTGATCGGACTGCCCGTCTTAGAAGAACTAGCACTAAAAATTGAATCTAAACTGTAGCTAACACCTTTAAGCAGTTACAGCAACCTCTTCTCCTGCTGCTTAAAAAAGCAATCCAACAGCTAGTTGACCACTAGGATTGCTTTTTACAAGAGAACCAATTGCTGGCTCTAAAAATCTGCACCTTGATGATGCCTGTAGCTGCATGCATCATCCTGGTACAGCCATTTGAATTCCAGTGACGTATCCGTATAGTAAGCTCCCCTGTTGGTGGTAAATGGTTTGTCTGAAACTTCTAATTCGTCCTTTTCGTAACCTGTTTTACCTCAGGGGACCCCTTGAATCAGTGTTGAGGTCTCAGTGATCCCCCTGGTAAAATCATTTCCTTTGAGTCATTGTGAAAACGCCCCCTTCATTGATGGTCATTGGTAAGAAAGCTCACTGTTACGGTGGTGCCCATAGTGCCACCTTTACAGACAGCTAAAAATTATTGGCATGTCCTTGGCTCTGCCAATTAGTATTGGCCCCAGAAATATGCAGGCGCCATCATATGGGAGGCCAGTTGGTGCACCTCGAGGAACCCATAGACCCTTGTTGAGAATGGCTGCTCTAACTGCTACATCTGCAGGATGGCTTGTTCAAATGTAACAGCCATACTGGCCAGATCACCACATATTGGAAAGAGCGCTTAACTACTTGTCTCCCGCCGTCAAATGAAGGCGGAGCGGCTCTGGTTTTGGGAGGACGTCATATTATAGCGCCCCAGAATGACTCTCGCATGCCGATCTTGGTAAAGAGCAAGTGACGTGGCTTTTTACCCATGTGATTGGCTGTGTCCAATCACAGCCGGTCACATGTAAATGAGGACGTGCTGTTTATTGGAGCTCCTCTCCTCGCACTGTCAGTGTATGGCGAGGAGATCCAAACAGAGGCTTCTCCTCAAAGGATTACACTAAAGAAAAAACAGTGCATCAGTCATCAACGCACATCAGTGAAAGGGAAAAATTACTTAATTACAAAATTTACTGACCGAAATTAAACACCAGCGGTGTTTAAAATACCACCAAAAGAAAGCTCTACTCTATTTGTGTGAAAAAAAGATAGAAATTTCATTTTGGTACAGCATTGCCTGACTGTGCAATTGTCATTCAAAGTGTGACAGCGCTGAATGCTAAAAATTGGCCTGGGCAGGAAGGGGGTGAAAGTGCCCTGTATTGGAAGTGGTTAAAGAAAACTAATGCAGCCATCACATCTAAGGATATATAGTCTGCAATATGTTTACATTTGGGGTGAATGGCGCTTTAGATATCAGTGGGTAAATAGTGTTCTTTTACACAGACTGTCACTTTGTTGTATGGGTAGGGCAAGTGTCTTTTAAAGCACCTGTTAGTAGCAATTAGGTATGGGGCGGAGAAAACGAAAATCCTTAGGTATATCTGTGCTGACTGTCTTAGGGATTGTCCTTTTTGTATTCAGTGTCTCCCAGGGCTGCAGGATATCTCCCATCTCTGCATTATAGCTGCTGACATCTCTGTAACTCATGACTGATGTGTATAGATGGTTTGCTCCCTCTACCTACTTACTATCCACCCTTCATAAGTGCTTGTCAGCATGTTTTTCAGAGTGCTGCCTAAATGCTAATGCAACATGAGTATGCAATCATAAACCAGTTCTGCTGTGTGTAAATGACAGCAGGTTAACAAGCAGTCACACCCTTGGTAGCCAATGTTGGCTTGGAGTAGCTAGATTTTTTTTTTTGCATTGTGAATTTTTGAATATATATATATATATATATATATATATATATATATATATATATATATATATATATATATATATATATATATATATATATATATATATATATATATATATATATATATATATTTAACACGTTTGGTGTAACACTTCCGATAATTGTGGCTGTTAGACTTATCTGTACACCTGGGAGACTTTGAGGACTGTTTGAATTATTTAGCACTGTTGGCTTCCAAGTTATTCATACTAGTGCTTCATGGATGACAAGTGTCTTTCTCAAGGCAGCCAATTGAATGTTTGTTTTCAGTGCAAACTAAAGGATTGTGAACTATTATGGACATACACTGTATTGGGACACCTGCATTTACACGCACATGGACTTTAATGGCATCCCAGTTATATTCCGTAGGGTTCAGTATTGAGTTGGCCCACCCTTTGCAGCTAGAACAGCTTTACCTCTTCTGGGAAAGCTGTCCACAAGGTTTAGGAGTGTCTATGGGAATGTCTGACCATTCTTACAGAAGCTTGTTTGTGATGTCCTGACCTCAACTTGATGGAACACCTTTGGGATGAATTGGTGCGCAGACTTTGAGCCAGGCCTTCTCGTCCAACATCAGTGCCTGACCTCACAAATGCGCTTCTGGAAGAATGGTCGAACATTCCCATAGACACACTCCTAAACCTTGTGGACAGCCTTCCCAGAAGAGTTGAAGCGGTTATAGCTGCAAAGGGTGGGCCAACTCAATATTGAACCCTACAGACTAGAGTTGCCACCTAATCTTTAAACCAGGACACATTAACCACTTCTGGCCCACCCGCCGCAGTTTTACGTTGCTACTTTGACGTTAAATACCAGGGTTATGGCATTAGATAGCGGTGGTGGTGGCCTATAATAAGGCTTACCTGTAGGTAAAATGAATATCTCCTAAACCTGCACGGTTTAGGAGATATTCGCCCAGCATGCAGCCGCTGACACGTGCCGCGCATGCACTCTAAAGGTCCGGCGGACCTTCAGAAATCCTTGCTGGAAAGTGAACTCCCGTGGGCATGCGTGGGAGTGACGTCATCGTGGCTCTGGCCACTCGCAGCGCTGGAGCCGCTGGACCCGGCAGAGACCCCAAGGGAAGATGTCAGCTGCCTCAGCGGTGTCTGGGCAACCGTGTCGGGGCTTCGTTCTAAGGTGTATTTCATAATGAGCTAGTACGCGATGCATACTAGCTCACGCCTTTGTCCTGCAGGGTTTTTTTTTTTTTTTTTTTTTTTTTTTGAGGATATAACCGCTTTAACAATATCAGCCCTAGCATTTATGCAAGCCCCCATCGGTTCATTCTTTTGCCTGAACACGTGATACTCCATTACATCTGTTGGGCTAGTGCCGTCTGTGACCTCAGTGGGGGTCACGGTATTCAGAATTCACTGGCAGTCCCCCGTAGTGACACCTACTGGAACCTGCATCTTCCTAATATAGATGGTTTTTACTTGGTGACTTAACTATTTTTTGCAAATTTGGTGCTAGACAGATGTTTGAACCAGTGTGTGTTTGAACCATTCAATGTGTTTAGAGATGGTCTCTAAACACATTGAATGTTTACACATGCTGTATTGATCATGGGTTCTTCCATATTGCCTTGCAATTTTCTATCTAAGCAATTTCATATTTTATGTATAATTTACTAAGCATTTTAACTTTTATCATAAGGCTTTTTGAACATGTTGCTGCAGTAAAGTCCCCCACACACCGCAGTGCCTATGTATGGAGTGCTTGAGGTGTGGGTACACGCAGGGACCTTGACGCCTAATTGAGTTTTCTGTTTAAATTTGCTAACTACGTTACAGGGGCATCAAAAGGGGAGCAGACTTTTGGCTCTTTTCTTCTACAAAAGCAGCCACAGCTGACATAGAAAAGACTTTCCTCTGCCAACATTCTGCAGAGACTGTTCTTGTGTGGAAGCAGTGGTCTCTCTGCAGGGATGCGATACGTTCCCCCTCTGAGTCAGATTAAGTTCTCCAAACAGAGCATAAGCTGTGCTGTTTGAAGAGACATGGGGTTGACTTAAGACCTTTGCTTCAACACAGCCAGTGTCCTTTTCTACAGCCTTCTGGTAAGAAACAGGCATTTTTACTTGAGCCATGGCTATTTTAGAAAGTACACAGACTTTGCATATCTTTATTTTTGTGAAGCTCCTGGAATATGTTTAGATTGAACAGAATTGAGATTAAACATTTGGACCATTTTGGCTCAAACAAATTTTTCCAGATGCCACCTCCATGTGACTGATAGCGAAGCTTTATTTCACTGTTGTAGCCCATGCTGCATACGGTAATCGGTGTCCCCTTCTGGTGGGTGCATAAGATGCCTCACCTCTGCATACTAAACAGTCACTTGCTTCTCCACTTCAACGGTTCAGGAAAAGCGTTTTATTTGGGAAGGGGGGCTAGGGACTTTTTGTAGTGTTCCTACTACTACACCACCCCATGCACTCCTTCATGCACACTACAAATCCAATAGTACTTCTTTTGAGTAAGTGCCGATGGCTTAGTTCTACAGAATAGTGGGGGTAGAATAAACATAGCCACCCTCTAACTTACAGCTATGTCCAAATTATGGCCCTCCAGCTGTTCAGGAACTACAATTCCCATCATGCCTAGTAATGTCTGTGAATGTCAGAGATTTACAATGCCTTATGGGAATTGTAGTTCCTGAACTGCTGGAGGGCCATAGTTTGGACACCCCTGCAACAGGAAGAGGATCACAGCCGCAAAGAGGAATTTTGTAGAGATTGAGAACATATACTTTTTCAGTTGAGCATACCTACTTGAGTGTCTTTTTGTATATGTATGTCATATAACACATTTGTCACCTTAGAATGAGACCTAGTTGCACCATGTGGCCATGCATGTTAACGGGTCATTATTTCCGCCTAACCTCATGCTGTTTGCCTCTGTGGGTTTGTTTAAAATCAAACCCCGAAAAAAAATCTGGCTAAAAATGTTTTTAAATGGTAGTTTGAGGTTTTGGATATGTTCTGTTGATTGAAAACTTGCAACTCTTACCCATTCCCATCCTTATACCAGTAATTCAGAATAAAGGCAGTCTGTTACTCCTGGATCCGAGTATATTATAGATAGATTTTCTCTCTTAAAACAGCCACGAAGTCTGGAATTGTTGGGGCATTGATGGATGTAAAACTGGGTTTTGTGAAGATCTGTTGACTATTTGAACCTCTAATGTGATTTCTGTCTTGGGTTGAAGCGGGGGTGGTCCTTTTTTTTTTTTTTTCTGGTAGATTTATTTCTGTAATAACTAACCTGCTGCTAATCTTGTTCTAGCTCACCACTTAAGCACTGAAACTGAGAAAAGGAAATCATCATGGGGGATGACAGCGAATGGATGAAACTTCCTGTTGACCAGAAGTGTGAGCACAAGGTAAATGGTGACTGATGCTGATTAAATATGGTCCACATCAACATGCATGCTTAAGAGTACTTAAACCCATTAATGCCTTTAGAGGTGCCATGGCTTCCCAATCATGTGACCGTTGTAAGTTGCTCTCAGAGCTGTTATGTGATAGGGAGCCCATCCTGATGGCTCCCAGACAAAAGCTGTGACCAAGAGTTGTCTTTTGGCACTTTTCCACTGCAAGTACCGGCTCTACTCGGCCCTGCTTGGCCCGGTTTGCTTTTCCAGTGCTGGTACCGCATGGTACAGTGTTGGAACGGTACGGTTTGGTATGGTTTGCTTTTCCACTAAAGTAGTACTAAAGTTAAGTGGGTGGGATAACAACGGGGTGGGTGGAATTCTCTGACCAATCAGTGGCTAGTAGTGACTGCATGCAAAGGATTGTGGGAAATAGTACCGGATATGGTACCTCCTTGGAACTACAATAGAGTAGGTAATGTTTTTGAGAGCCGTACCGTTCGGTTCCATGCAGTGGAAAAGCGCTACCGTACCGAACCGTTCCTACACACCGTACCAGCAGTGGAAAAGCACAAAAGCGAGCCGAACCGTTCGGTTTCATGCAGTGGAACAGCGCCATTTGACAGCTAGGATAGCTGGCAGTGAGCAGGCGGTCAGCACACACTCATGCTGTCAAGGATGTATATGTGGCAGTTAAGTAGGGCCCACTTTTCTTGGGAATGTATATATGCATATTTCGAAGTGCGCTTCGAAAAGACCTGTGTGGGGTTTTTAAATTTTTTTTTAAACAGGATTTCCCTTCACTGATACGTCAGTATTCCCATTTTTAAAGATCTTCCAATCTTACAAGCAGTAAAAGTCCTTATGTACAATGTTCCTCCCTGAGGAATGGTCTGTTTGTTCCCAACCAAGCGGCCTCTGTTTATATTCTGTTGCCAGAGAAGGTTGGTTAGAGCAGTGAGAAGTGCATTGGTTAGTAATTCTGATCTCTAGGCACTCTTCTGAAGACAGAGGTGAGATGTGTAAAGGAGTTTTTTTACCTGGTCAAAGAACTTGTTGTTTTTTTTTTTTTTTTTTTTTTTTTTTCTGTCATTCCAGGTTTTAAGATCTGCACACTTTCTCTGTAAGTTTTCACTAGGCTGATGCACTGTAGAAGGGATGCATTGGTATCCTCTCTTCACTAACACAAAAAGGAACAGACTGATGGGATCATCCCCTTTTTTTTTTAACCCTATCTGCATTTTCCTTGATGCGTTTTCAAGCTGCACACTACGGTATAGGGAATTTAAACGAGCAAAAAAATGGCTTCCACTAGTTGCCTCCCTTGAGGTCAGCTTTAAAGTGATTTCGAAGACTTGTTTCCTTTTACCTAGCTCCCACTTTCATAGGGAAAAAGTAGCCTATACAATTGTGACACAAGTCATATAGTAATTGAATTTTGTTAAAAACTACCTTTCTCTTTCTTTCATTGACGGACATAACTCCTGATTCTTCTTAACCACTTAAGCCCCGGAGGATTTGGCTGCTAAACGACCAGAGGGCATTTTGCGATTCGGCACTGCGTGACTTTAACGGACAATTGCGCGGTCGTGCGACGCTGTACCGAAACGAATTTGGCGTCCTTTTTTTCCCACAAACAGAGCTTTCTTTTGGTGGTATTTGATCACCTGTGCGATTTTTTGATCACGCGCTATAAACAAAAAAAGAGCGTAAATTTTGCAAAAATAGCAATATTTTTCCCTTTTTTTTATATGAAATTCCCCCAAAAAAAAATGTAAAAATCAAAATTTTTTAATATTTTCGGCCAATTTGTTTTATGCTACCTATGTTTGGTAAAAAAAATCGCAAAAAGCGTATTTTGATTGGTTTGCGCAAAAGTTATTGCGTTTACTAACAAAGGGAAAGATTTTTGTCATTTTTGTTGTTTTTTTTTTTAACGCGTAATGGCGGCGATCTGCGATTTTTTTTGCGGTACTGCGACATTGCGGCGGACAGATCGGACCCTTGACTGACATTTTTGACACTTTTGGGGTTACCAGTGACATTTCTACAGTAATCAGTGCTATACATATGCACTGTTACTGTAAAAATGCACTGGTAGTGAAGGGGTTAACTTTATTTGAGAGGGAGGGGCTGTGTGTGTCCCTAGGGGCGTGATTCTAACTGTGATTGGCTGTGGCTTCAACTGTATGAGGAGTGATCAATGGATCTACATAGTAGATCCATGTGATCAGCTCTCATACAGAGAGGAGAATGACAGGCAGCTTGTTTACACAAGCTGCCTGACTATCTCCCTCTCCCCCGCCGATCGCAGAGTGGCCGGCGGCGATCGGGTCCGCCGGTCACGCGCGCGGGGGGGTCCGTGACCACGCGGGAGCGGGAGCGCGCCTCCGGCGGCGCGCGCTCGCTCCCTAAACCCTCACAGGCGAGCGACGTAGACCTACGTCACTTTGCCTGTGAGGGGCTGACCGCCCACGTAGATAGTCGTGCGGCGGTCGGCAAGTGGTTAACATTGGGTTATACTGCCCCCCTACAGGAGGAGAATATTAGGCAGGAAAAAGCTTGACTACGCCTATGGGCCGTCCCAGAGCGTATATACACTCTCTCTGCTATAGGCACTCCAGTTTTTTTTCTTTTCTGCGTAGTCAGCAGTAAGGACCTTGTTCCTTGCTGGGATATCTGGTCCTAGCAATTTTTTTTTCTTTTTAAATGGAGTTTTTTTTTTTTTTTTCCCCTCATTTTTATTTTGTTCCTGTGATCTACAATCAAGTGCTGGACTGGGCGACGAACTGGATAATCTAGATCCTTGGGGTCTCCCCTGTCTGGCCAGCGCACGCCTGCAGACCGAAGCTCTACGCTAGGTTGGCCGCGTCGTAGTCCCACTGGACAGGGACTAGCCTGCAAGTTAAACGTCTCCCGAGGGCACATACAAACTGGCTTCGGCCTAAGTCGGTGTCTCCTCCTCGCCGACAGCACCCACATTACGATGGAGCACTGCCCGCCCTCTTACTGGGGTGGATGTGGGCTCTTTTGAGGCCGAAACTCTGCTTTAAAGTAGCAGAGAATTTGTAGCGATTGCAGACAGGCAAATCAATACAGTAGTCTTTTAGTGCCGGTTCACATTGGTGCAATGCGGGAACCCTGCTTCCCCTGCGGGTTCCTGTATCGCACCAGACTTGCAGGCAGTTCACACTGCCATATGCGAAACGCTGGGACGGTCAATACTGGGTTAACGACACCCCCAGATTAGTTTGCGTATCAGTGTGAACTGTCAGTTTGGACAGGAATCGTATCGCATAGGCGTGAACACTCCATGTGATCTGATTCTGGTGCGCACCAAAGGTCCTGTGTGACTTTGGTCCAAATGCGATACAAATTCAGCCACGCAATCTGCATGGCTGAATTCGCATCCTATGTGTTTTTGCACAAGAGTGCGGTGCGACTCACATGCCCTTACCCTCTTATGGAGCAAATTCTAAACTGTCTTGTGACATGCAAACGTCGGCCACATTGTACAGATATGCTGGATGTTGGGAGCTTTTTTTTCCTGGTTCATTTTGGGCATTCTTTGTGCCAAGCTTTTTTATTGTCCAAAGAATAAACGTTCTCGTATGTCCAGTTAGCAGACCAGTGATGAAGGAATTGGTGAAGCTGAATCTGGAATTAAATGGACTCGCACTGTGTCAAAGCTCTGTAAATCACATTAATGGATTTATCTGGATGGTAGGATACTGTACAGCTTGTCCTCCATTGGTGTGAACTTTAAAGTAGAATTTCACCCCAACACTAAAACCTGTTTACAGGTATCAGACTAACCCCTGTAAAGAAGAAATCGCAATACATACATTTTTTTTTAACCCTGTTCGGTCCCATGCTGAGCTGTCAGCGGCGGCTTTACTGTGAAGGCAGGTGCAGAGGAGGCATCCGACAACGTAAGCCCCATGGTAACTATGGGTGATGCCACGCCCCATTCATTTCCCAGCCGTTGCCTGCTGTCTCCTCTGCAGAGCTTCTGCTGCTGGAGACCAGATTGGATCGGCTTCAGAAAAGGTATGTATTGCATTGGTCTTAGATCGTGGATGCCTGGAGACTAAAGCCTAGTACACACGCAACGATTATCGGCCGACCGATCGTCCGTCTTTTGTCCAGAGTGGTGTTTTGTTGGTTGGAATGTGCCTAGACTGCACACATTTTCTCGCCCGACAAAATTCTATTTCAGAAGTGATGTCATGTGTTGGTTTGCTTTTTTTGTGTTTTTTCTTCTCTGAGCATGCCCAGACTTGCTCATCAGATTTTTTCCATGTCGAAATCTGTACTGACTGCACGAAAATCGGCCGTGTTTTGACGGCGGACAAAAATTTTATAGCCTGCACACCAGATTTTTTTCGGCCGAAAAGTCGGAGTCGGTTGTCGGAAGCATCATACTAACAAGCCGAAAATCGGCAGATCAGACGTCGGACGAAAATTCCTGGCCGAATTTTCGATGCGTGTGTACGAGGCTTTAGACATTTTAGTGTTAGGATGGACTTCTACTTTATCTCTAGCTGTTTACATGGAGTTCATTTTAAACAATGGTGGCTTGAGAATGTAATGGTATATTTTTATTAGAAAATTATGAAATGGTTTGTAGCAGAAAGTGTTATCTATAATGCAAAATATCTCCCGTTTTCTCTGCTCAATTAGTTTTTCTCCTTTGCAGTTATGGAAAGCCAGGTTAAATGGTTATGAGGAAGCGATAAAATTGTATCAGAAAATCGTCGATGAGAAGAGTCCAGAATGGTCCAAATATCTGGGCTTGATCAAGAAGTTTGTCACAGACTCCAATGCTGTTGCCCAGCTAAAAGGCTTAGAAGCTGCCCTTGTGTTTGTAGAAAATGCCCATGTTGCGGGAAAGTAAGTGCCGTGTTTATCTGTACTGTGTACCCAATTCCCACCTTTTTCCTTTTTTGTCTTGACTCTTGAAGTATATGATTTTGTTATGGTATTGGCCAGTTATTCAGACCATGTTGTAATCCTTTTTTTGCTGGGTATCCAATGAGAATGGAGGAATGGGAGCTCCCTATGCTGACTTGGTTCACAAAGGTTATGGAACTGTTTTTCTTATCCTGGGTTATGGGACTTTTTTTTTTTTTTATCCTGGCTTCACTCCTTATCGGTCTCTGACCCGGAACAAGTGTTTTAAGATGGAGTTGCGTTTTTAAGGCTGCATGTTTGATCCAGATCAGTGGCTTAATTAGTAGTACAGTCCTGTCTGACAACTGTAGATCCTCCACCTGTAAAGGGCAAAACTATTAAATGGATTAGATATTTAAAGTTGGTCTGGGAGATATATGCACTTTCCAATTTTATCTTTTCAAAACATTACAAAAAAAAAACTTGGTCATACTGTCAGATCTGTTAGGTTACCTAACTCTCTGTTGTGGGCAGACACCCTACATCTGCTGCACTGAAATCCCAAGCAGCGTTAATCAGCTTTGCAAGTGCTGAACTTCTTTCCCCATCCCTCTTCACAAGCATACATTGATAAAACTCTTAGCAAAATGATGCACATGACTTGACTCCCATGAGCCTACTTACCCACTGTGTAGGAAAAGGTTTCTTAGATTTTAGTTTGGGGCGGAAGGGGGGGGGGAGGCTACATCAGTAAGAACTGACCCAGGGCACCCTGCTGAGCCTCCTCCCAGCACCTACCCCTTCAAGAAATTTGTAACTGTGTCCACCCCTGCAAGGATATTACAACCGTATTGATGCCATCACAGAGAGTAAGAAGTTGTCTTGCTACAAGAAAAAGGGAATTCAGGCAACGACATGCTAGTAGAGGTGGAGAAAAGGAAAGCTTAACTTTTGCAATGAACATTTTGTTAAAATGGATGGAACACAACTATGTTGCGCTCACATAATTCCAAGGATGTATGCATCAATCACTGAATCCACAACGAGACATAGCCTATAGGAGCCCATCTCCAAACAGTCTGAGCGCCAGCTGAGACACTTTTGTGCAGCTTACCTTCCCACAGCCCTCCCAGTGTATAACGGGAGCAGAAAGAGAGGAGGCACACTGCCAGCCACACCAGTGGCTAGCACTTGACAGGGACTGGGAAGAGACTGGCAGGATTCTTCTGTGAAGTGGAGGATTGGTTACCGTGATCACATGACTACATCCAATGATTGCTGTGGATTCAGTTATGGATGCATGTTTCCTTGGAATTGAGTGCTACCTGGTTGTATTATGTTTTTTTTCAGGGCTTTTTTTCAGCAGAACCGCGGGCGGGGCAACGCAGTTCCAGCTCTTCCAGAACTGAATGTATGTATTGGCAAGGGTTCCTGAAGGGTCTATTGATGCTGGCTGCTGGGGAATCTATTGTTGCTGGAGGGGGATCTATTTTTGCGGAGGAAAGGGGTCTGGGGATGTCTTTTGGTTGCTGGGGAGGTCTTCTGTTCATGGTCTATCATTGTTGGGAGGGCTCTACTGTTTACGGAGGAGTCATTGTTGCTGACTGCTGTGAAGGGTCTACTGATGCTGGCTGCTGGTCTATTGTTGCTAGAGGAGATCTATTTTTGCAAGGGGGTCTATTGTTGCTGGGGGTGGGTCTCCTTATGTTGCAGGGGGTCAATCATTACTGGGAGGGATCCACTGTTAAGGTAGGGTTCTAATGTTGCTTGCTGCTGGAGAGTCCATTGATGCTGGCTGTTTGGGAGTCCATTGTTGCTCGGGTGGCTCTATTGTCACTGGGGTGTCCATCATTGCTAGATCTATTTTACTGTCTTTCTTATGACCAAATTCCTTACAAAATACTTGGCACCAATAAATGATACTTGGTTCTGTATTCTCTAAAACTGGGGATACTGGGAGGTGGGCAGGGGGTGGAACAAAGTAATGGTGCTCTGAGGTGGGTAGGGGGCGGAGTCGAGGGATGACTCGGAAGGCAGGAGTTCCTGCACCTATTCTGAGGAAAAAAGTTGTGTTTTTTTTTAAATAGGTTTATTTAGCTACATTGCACTTCCCTTTTTTTTTTTTTTTTGTACAGATTGTCCACAAGATCTTGTTCACAGGTAACCACTTTGGCTGTCACACCTGTTTGCCCCTCTGGGCCAGACCATCTTTTCACTTTTCTGCTATGTGAATTTTTTTAAATTTTCATTTTAAGGAGAATAAAAATCTGAAGAAATTTTATTTAAGTTTGAACAGTAATATATTACACAGGTATTATTACTGTGGGGATAAAAATTGATTTTTGACTTGCTGTAATATCCATTCCTCTAAAGTTCATTGACGGACACCGCTTTTCATCTTCATGACCATAGGGATGTCCCAAAGCAGTGTCAAACATGACGGGTGGGAACAGTAGAAAAAAAACTTCCCCAAGGCTAAACATAGCCAACCGGCTAACTTGGAACTCAATTATCAACCACTGGAGCTCACCTGAAGAAAACCTAGAAAAACACCCTCAGAGGACAAGACCTCTAAACGGCAGCCTGCAAAACTTTGCCGCCAAAAGCATCCGCAGATGCCAACACATCTACTTTATAAATTTTTGTCAACGTGCAGATGACCAGGTAGCTGCCTTACAAACCTGCATCACTGATGACGGAAGGCCCAGGAGGCACGAAGCGCCCGAGTAATGTGCCTAACCAGGGAAAGGCGGAACCTGCCCCTAATGGAATAAGCCTGAACCACAGCCAGTTTGATCCTTTTGGAAATGGTCGCAGCAGAAGCAGTCAACCCCTTGTGATGTCAATCTGTGAGTCTGACTTTCTAAAAGACTCCATAGCTGCCAAGTACACCCTTATTGCCGGAACCACATTCAGGGAATGTGAAACCACTTCCTTAGAAAGCTTGGGCCTGGGAAACAGGGAAGGCAACATGTGGAGGAAGTCTTGTCCGCAGATCTGGCAGAACCCGCTCGTGGTTTGCCAGACCAAGACCACTTGGGAACCCCCGGCGGAGGCCCTAAAGGGCTTGGATCTCTTGTCTTGAGACACTGAGGGACAAAAAGGCCACTTGTGAGCCCTAAAGAAGGGCCCCCGTCTGCAATGGGATTCTTTACCCTTGGAAGTCTGAAGGAGAAGAGTACTCTTACCCCCCTGTGAGGCCTTTGAGGTCCTCCAGATAAGGCCTTCTTAGAAGCTTGGTCCACAGGCCAGCATGTCAGCCGGATAATGCACTGCAGCACCACCACTGAGACAGCCTAGAAATCAGCGGATCTGCATCCAAAGAGGCATTAGACTGTAGCTCTTGGACCAACTGATCTGTCAGCTCCGCAAAGGCAGGAGGGAGCGGTTTCTCTTCCAGGTCCCGGCGTAGAAGTTTTGCTTACACTTAGCTTGCGACATCGGGGCAATAGTAAATACCGGTCTAAGTGCCCAACCAGCCAAAGTTAACCTGGCAGGGTCAAGGCCTCTGACCACCTATCAGCCGTATCGGTGAAGACTGGGGACTCTTTAACCAGGGTTACGGTGGCTTTATTCAACCTGGAAACCGGGGAGTCCACTACAGGAGGAACCGCCCATTTTGAGAGGGAATCCCCATAGCGGTAACTCACTGCAAATTGCTTGGGATGGTAAAGGTGCATTTTGGGCACCCCCACTGTTACAATGTTAGAAAAGAAGGTGGGAAATGGAAACGTCTTCACAGCTTAGAGGACCTGTGGGTGCCAAAGGTGACCCGCGCCTCCGAGGCTGCATAAGTCGCATCCTCCCATATGTAAGGTTTCCCGCACTGATATCTCATCCACCAGCGCCTTCATGTGCGGCTAGGGGAGCAGAGGAATCATCCTCACTATCGGAGCACGCAGGGTGCATGGACGCAGACTCCGAAGGGTTACTCGCATCCGCGGCGACCCAATCAGATTCTGAATCTGATGAGACGGAGGAAACTGGTGAAGGCGGGGAATGCTTTTTGCTAGCCCGTTCATCCAGGACCAAATCTACCTTGGACTACAGGACTGCCTTCTATGCAGCTCCTGTCCAGTGGGGCTAGGCTGACCTAGCGCGGAGCTGTGGTCTGCACGGGCTCACTATATTTTTGGTAGCAAGTATGATAGTTATTTACAAAATAAATAACGTGCGTGTGAAAAAAAAATAAACATCAAAATAGTGCTTACACATGTTGAAATCAATGGGTTAAGTATTAAATCAAAAGCATGTCCTGGTTGATTAAGAGTTTACTCCCTGTGCACACAAACATTTATTTTATCTGCATCTCTCTAGCAGGTATGTCTGCCAGGGAATGGAGGAGATACCATGGCTACTTTTGCTTTGGTTTACAAGTGTTAAACTGGATGCTCACTATGATTGGCTGTCGGAGTGATCATTCAGAGTGATGAGCTCCCTGGGAGCTCATCTGGGAGCTCGTCTATCTTCAGAGACCAGATCTCATAAGGGTGTACACAGAAAGGAGCAGGAGAGCAACTGCAGGGCGTGCGTTTTTTAATGGCCATGTGTAAGACACTGAAGGTAGGTAACTGCTTAAAGGGATAGCTGCACAGATCATGGATATTGTGTACATTGCTGACATCTGCGTCTTTCTGGGTTGGATACACCTTGAGTGTGCATGTGGGAAATATTTTTGATTCTATTTTCTAGAGGTGAAGGCGGTTTGGTGGTAAAATTTTAGGTCATCTCTTAAGATCACCATTAGTCATCCTCTCTGTAATGGATGTAAATGCACTAATACAATGGTTTCTTCACTTGCAGGACTGCAGGGGAAGTAGCGTCCGGAGTAGTAAACAAAGTGTTCAATCAGCCAAAAGCTAAAGCCAAGGAGCTTGGTTCTGATATCTGCCTAATGTATATAGAGATTGAGAAAGGTGAAGCTGTACAGGAAGAGCTGCTCAAAGGTCTAGACAACAAAAATCCAAAGATTGTGGTGGCCTGTGTTGAGACAATAAGAAGAGGAATGAGGTAAGAGGCCTCATTGTGATTTTTTTTTTTTTTTTCTCGTTTTTGTAAAGGCCATTAACAAAAAATAAAATCACTTTTTTTTTCAATTTTTTTTGGTGCAGTGAGTTTGGTTCAAAAATTGTATCCCTGAAGCCAATTATTAAAGTGTTGCCA
The DNA here is from genome assembly GCF_965119305.1 of Pelophylax lessonae. Classification (NCBI taxonomy): domain Eukaryota; kingdom Metazoa; phylum Chordata; class Amphibia; order Anura; family Ranidae; genus Pelophylax; species Pelophylax lessonae. The sequence continues at coordinate 45,435,145 of NC_138777.1, read as the reverse complement.
AAACTGTTTGAGTCTCGAGAGAAAGCTGTTCGAGATGAGGCCAAGTTGCTGGCTGTGGAGATTTACCGTTGGATCAGAGATGCTCTGAGGCCTCCATTACAGAACATTAATCCCGTGCAGGTGAGCGAAGTCTGGTGTATGCAGGATTGCAGATCAGTCCAGTTCATTTACATGTTGAAACCGTTCATGATTGGTCAGCCATAAGATTTGCTTTTTATATCTCTGTAGCTTAAAGAGTTGGAGGAGGAGTGGGTAAAGCTACCCCAGTCGGCTCCCAAGCAGACTCGTTTCTTGCGCTCACAGCAGGACCTCAAGGCCAAGTTTGAGCAACAGCAAGCAGCTGGTGATGATGGCGGTGTGTTTTCAAAGTTGAACATTTATGTTCTTGCTTAAGTGGGGGGCTGGGGGATGTTGGAGTGCTTTCTGGGTCCCAATTAGATTAACTGAACAGTATAATCCAAACGTTTAAATTGTCAAGGGAAAACTTCAAGTGGGGATGCTTGTTCTAGTGATGAAGAAGATTTCCTTCACTTTGAGTTCCCCCCGCCCCCCCCCCCCCCCATTTTCATTTGCGAAAATGCTTCGGAAACTGATACCTTTGCAGTTGCAAATAGCACTGCAAAGAATCGCATGCGATTTGAACAGGATTGTTGTGATTCCTGTCCAAATCCTATGCAGTTTCCCCCACAGCGTCTGTGTGATTTCAGTATAGAAAGATAAGAAAGCACCATCTAAGTGCAGCAATGGGTAAACCGTTTATTAAAAAATGTTATGTTAGAATTCTCATGTTAAACTTGCATAATATATTTATGTCCAATTGAAAACAACGGCAGTTTGCAGTGCTCACAGGAAGATGCATAGTCCGTCTCTCTGGAGCTGACCTCACTTCCACCTTCTACCCACAGGGATCCTGGCACTTCCTACATCTCCTCCATCCCTGTGAGCACCACAAGCTGAGGTGGTTTTGGCTTTGACGTGCAAGATACAAATGTACTTTTAACATGTTGTGATAGCCTAACATTTTTTAAATATACGGTTTGCCCATTGCTGCACTTAAATGGCGCTTCGCTGGCTTTCTATACTGGGATTACACAGGTACAGTGGGGGAAACTTCATGTGATTTGGACAGGAATCGCACTGCAGTCATGTTTAAATCACATACCTTTCTTTGCAGAGTGATATTGAACCAATTCATTTTGTATGGGCTCAAATTGCACCACAAAGGTATCGGCGAGTGCCTGACTGAAAGTATCAGTACATGCCAGTAGAAAACTGGTATCGTAGCAACCCTAGTGTCTATAGAAGTGGAGGTGGATGTAAAGTCTTCCCATTGAGACAGATTTGTTTTAAGGATTCTTTAACTTCCTTTTCCTTTTTAGATGAAGATGCAGATGAGGAAGCTGTACCTCAGGTGGATGCCTACGAGCTACTGGAAGCTGTTGAGATTCTCTCCAAATTGCCAAAGGATTTTTATGAGAAAATTGTGAGTAACGTTCTAGATGCATATGGTTCTTGAGCATAGCATGCTTAAAGCGACGAAACCCTCGTAAACATTTTGGTCAAGGAAGCTGCTTATACTCCGTTTTTTTATTTGCATCCGCCATGGTGCCTCACATGTGATCAGTTGGGACACCAGCCATTTAATAGTTTGTTACGTTGAGAGCACAAGCAAATAGGAGTTGGCTTTCTCGGCATGGTAGGAATCTGTTTTAAAATCATTAAAATGATGGGTTTAATTCTGTATTGGAAGCTGAACTCCCAGATAAGCAAGTATTGTCTAAATACAAGAGCCATTTGTATTCCTATTTAAACCTTGGTGTGCTTTTGTTTCAGTTCTGTGCGGTGATATAGCATGAAGCTATGCCTCTGTGCAGAAGCTTCCTGTAATGCAGCACAGTAATAACACCAGAGGTTTGCCCTGTGTTATCAATACAGTTGAAAATTCAAACCAACTTAGGCAGGTTTGGCCTCAGCAGTTATGACTAAAGAGGAAGCCCAGTTGACCACGGGGGGGGGGGGGGGGGGTCAAAAGCCTCTATCGGACCCCCTCCCACAGTGCACCAAGTCTAGGATCCCCCGAATCAAACAACTGACAAACCATAAGAGGCTGCTCTGTCCCAGAGCAATTCTTGACCTTAGTCAGTGGGGAAATGGGTATTGCGAATATACTAGCCAACAAACTTGAGTGCTATTGATCTGTAGTTGTCGTCCTGGCCTGCATCCGCCTCCCAAAACTCATTGGGCTTCTTTTGCATTTCCTGTGGTTTCTATGGAAGGAGAGTCATTCTGACATCATTGGAAGCCCATATACACAGGCCCTTTAAAATTTGACTTGAGTTAAACTTGAAGTGTTGTATTTTTGACTCTTATGCAGTTAATAACCTAGAGATTTGAGGTTTTACAATCTGTCCTTTGTGGTTACTGATTTTAGCTGCAAGCTGAAGAAATCCTTCTGACAATGTTTTAATTCTTGGTGCAAGTCGGTCAGTCACTGCAAATGGAGGCTGGTTTTCAGATTGTGTGCTGGGGGTTACAGATGAAATACTCTGTATCCCGGGGACTGCCTGTAGTGCTTAACCACTTAAGCCCCGGAAGATTTTACCCCCTTCCTGACCAGGGGGTATTTTGCGATTCGGCACTGCGTGACTTTAACGGACAATTGCGCGGTCGTGCGACGCTGTACCTAAACAAATTTGGCGTCCTTTTTTTCCCACAAACAGAGCTTTCTTTTGGTGGTATTTGCGATTTTTTTTTTTTTTTTCTCGGTACTGCGACATTGGGGCGGACAGATCGGACCCTTGACTGACATTTGTGACACTTTTGGGGTTACCAGTGACATTTCTACAGTAATCAGTGCTATATATATATATATATATATATATATATATATATATATATATATATATATATATATATATATATATATATATTACTGTAAAAATACACTGGTAGTGAAGGGGTTAACTTTATTTGGGAGGGAGGGGCTGTGTGTATCCCTAGGGGCGTGCTTTCTACTGTGATTGGCTGTGGCTTGAAGTGAGAGGAAATCTACACCTTGGAAGGAAAATGCACTCCTGTAAGAGGTAGTATGGGGAAAAAGGTTGCCAGTACTGAAGCTTTATCACCAATCCTTGTTTCCACAGCAACCCAAATTTTTCAAAATCCAATTGTCACAGACAAAGCGAGGTGACATTTTCTGAAGAGGGGAAAAGATGGCAAAACAAATGTTAACAGGGGTTAATCCTCCTCTGTGCTATCCAAAAAAACTTTAATTATTTTGAATGGAGTTAAACTTAAAAAAAAAAATATGTACTTGTTCCAACTTGCATACAAATTAAACTTTATACCTATAAACCTACAGACCCCATCTTGTTTTTAATGCGGGGACTGCCGGTATAAAATTGTCTAAAATGAGCAGCTTGAGTCACTTGAAATTGAAAACCTACCCTGACCGCTTTCCTTGTACCTTCACACAGGAGGCCAAAAAGTGGCAGGAGAGAAAGGAGGCTTTGGAAGCTGTGGAAGTCCTTGTTAAAAACCCCAAGCTGGAGGCAGGGGACTATGGAGATCTTGTCAGAGCTTTAAAGAAGGTAAGATTCTGTAGAAAGAAATAAACATTTTTAGAAAACCTAACCTTTCTATAAAATCCTTAAGATGCGTCCTTTTTCTTACAGGTTGTTGGAAAAGACACAAATGTCATGCTTGTAGCACTGGCTGCCAAATGTCTGGCAGGGCTGGCTGCTGGTCTAAGGAAGAAGTTTGGTTCATACGCTGGACTTGTAAGTAGTTGCTATATTACCTGGCAAACTGGTCTTATGACATCTAAGTTGACGTAACATAGCTTTTTGGTATAAGACCTGAGGTATGCCTCTTTACTGTCATGGGTGACCCTATCTTTGAGTTAAGGTGCGTTTTGCTTTTATTTCAGTCCTTTGTATAAAGTCATTCATTTTTGCTAACTTCATAACTTTTACAGGCTGTGCCAACTATTTTGGAGAAATTCAAAGAGAAGAAACCTCAGGTAGTCCAAGCCCTGCAGGAAGCCATAGATGCTATTTTCCTCACAGTGAGTAGCCATAAAGCATTGCGCTAAAAGCTCTTCTGTCATGACATTATGCACATTGGTGTCATGCATCCCGTATTGTTTCAGACAACTCTGCAGAATATCAGTGAAGATGTCCTGGCTGTTATGGATAACAAGAACCCAGCAATAAAAACACAAACCTCCCTGTTCCTTGCGAGAAGTTTCCGTCACTGCACTCCATCTACGCTACCCAAGAGTTTGCTGAAACCTTTCTGTGCTGCTCTCCTTAAGGTATACTTTGATTGGTCATGACATAGCATCCACGTTTTTATAACAGGCCTATGGACTTTGACAGTTAGCATTTTTTTTTTTTTTGCACAGGAGATGCTGAGATTTGTGAATGTCCCATATGCAGACTTGTTAGTGTGTAGAAAATATGGGAAAAAGATCCAAAAGGTTCATTTTTGTTAGATGGTTATGTCTAAAATGACCACTTTTACAGCAGTACAACATTCATTCTTATTTCACCCTTTCAGGAAAAAAGTAATTTTTGTCTTTTATGCCTCTAATATCTGAAAGCATTAAAAAAATAAATTTGACAGTAACTTGTTCAAAAAAGCTAAAAAAAATGCTAATCATTTTTGTGTCAGCTTCTAGTAGCATTTTAGGAGCAGTAGCATTTAGAAGTAATTGGGAACATTCAGCATTTTTTCTGTTGGAAAAAAGCTCCAAGAATGCCTCCGGTATTCTGGATGAAGAACAGTGGCAGATGTGTCAGTCTTAATGAAAGAAACACTGTTTCTGGCTAGGAAAACCATTGCACTCAAATGGATTCAACCCAATCCCCTCCATCTGTTCGTACATGGATAAAGATGGTAAATCAAACACTGCCATATGAAAAACTTGTATATGAACACAGAGGGTGCCCAACAAAATAGAATAGGATTTGGGATGTGTGGTGTGCATCTACCCTTATCGTTTCCACTACTAATGGCTCGTTTCCACTGAGCTTTCTGGTATGGTTCTGTAAGCGATTTATGCCGTTTCCATTATGAATGGTACCCTAATTCCGAACCGTACTGTACCCTTTCGTTGGGGTACCAAGCACATTAGTACCGTACCAACAGGGTGGAGCTACACTCTGCAGAACTTTGTTTGGTTGACAGAGAATCGTCTATCTCAGCTTTCCTGCTACACCACGCCTATCATGAAAGGGTACTATTGTCAGTGAAAACGCAATGTGCACCGTTCTGAACCGTACCGTACTGAACCGTACCACTCAGTGGAAACGAGGCCTAAGAAGCCCATCTACTCAGACATACAGTATAATAACCATTACAATTCAGACTTCTCAAAGTTGATATCGAATACCTGAGGAAACTAGGGTGCTTTAGATCTTTTATTTTGTGATCCAAGCAAGCTGTATATACATTTTCAAATAACTTTATACATGTAATTTTAACTGTATTTTATTGCTATGGTGCTGATGTTGAGGCTTTTGTTGACACTGTTACTGTAACTACATTTGTAAAAAAAAAAACACCTCTACAAAAACAATTTTCTCTTTCGTTCATTGACAGACACAGATCTTTATCTTGCCCATTGGGGTTGTACTGCCCCCTACAGGAGTGGAACATTAGACAAAAACTTTACTACACCTATGGGGTAGTCCCTGGGAGTATACTCCCACTCTCTGCTATAAGTATTCCGTTTATTTATTTTTTCTGGCTAGCCAGGAGTAAGGACCTAGTTCCTTGCTGGGATCTCTGGTCCTGGCAACTTTTTTCTTTTTAAATTTAACTTTTTTTTTTTTTTTTTTGTTTTGTTCCTGTGTGATCTACAATAAAGTGTCGGACTGGGCGACGAACTGGATAATCTAGATCCTTGGGGTACCCCCAGCCCAACCAGTGAGTGCGTGCAGACCGCAGCTCCACGCTAGGTCGGCTGCGACATAGCCCCACTTGGACAGGGACTGGCCTGTGAGTTAAAGGTCTCGCGCGGGCGAATATGAACTGGCTTCGGCCTGATTCACAGCGTTTTCTTCTGGCCATCGGCACCAACATTACGATTACATTGGTCTGTCTGGAGCAGTGCCCACCACCCTTTTCCTGGTGTGGTAAATGGCTGTCGCCCCCCTCTACTCATGGAGGATTTTGGAGTGGACCCTCCCTGGGATTGTCGGACCTCACGGTTCCAATCCTCAGCTGAGCCTCCACAAAAATTTAGGCCAAAGCTTGTGGCCTGCTAGGCTATATGGTCAGCTTGGCACCTCACATGGAAGGGGTAGTGCTGTGGGGGACGCTTCATTTTTTTAAATGGCCGCCATTGTGTGGGACGCCTGCCCTGTTTCAGTGAGGGTACCCTGCATGCACTTCCGCTTCACGGCGGGCGGCCCTCTTTGAAGGGAGCTATGTCCTATTAGGTCACCCTATGGAGGGTGACCCTCTGTTTTTTTGCGGGGTTCCATAGGCGGTCCATTGTAGGCCCTTGGCCGGTGTCCATTTGCGGTATCGCAGTTGGTGGCCTCGCCTGATTTTTTTTTTTTTTGGGGGGGATGAGCTTAGTATATAGCGACCCTACTTGGTCTGTGTCCATGCACTCTGAGTGCTCAGAGTGAGGATGATTCCTCTGCTTCTCTAGCCATGTCTGGATAGGTGCTGGTGGATGCACTGCCTTTGTTTTGTGTCAGAGCGTGAACCTTTAAAAATGAGGTTGCAGCTGATGCTGCGTCGAAGGCAACCACAGGCCTTCCAAAGCGGCAAGGGCATTCCTCTTTCTGCTTACCTTACAAAATTTGTCACAAAACAGTGGGGTTGTCCAAAATGCAGTGGTTGCTTAGTTTTTGGTTGCGGTATCTTTGCAGGCGGCCACTAGGTTGTCCGTGCACACCTTCACAAAGTTTTATAGGGTAGATATGTTTGCATCTGATGCCAACTTTGGCTGCAAGGTTTTGTAGGCCGCTGTTGTTCATTGACAGACGCAGTACCTGCCCCTCTATTTTGAGTTGGGTTGGTGTTACTTCTGACACTGCTTTGATACAAAACTGACATCCTATGCAGGAAGAGCAAGGGTGTACCCTCTGGGACTCCCCATAGGAGTAGCCAGAACTTTTTTTTCTGTCTAGTGTCCTACCCCTGTAGGGGGCAGTATAACCCTACTGATATGCATCAGAAACTGCAGCCGTGAATGAACTTGAGAGAAGGATTTTACGGTAAGTCAAAAATCCAGTTAGTGTTTTTTTTTTTTGTTTTTTTTTCTTTGTTTTTTTTTTCTGCTCCTAGATGCTGAAGCCTAAAGTGTAGTGTACAGGGACACATATGATAACACTATTTAGCTTCTAGTATGAGGAAAAAAATGCTTGTAACAGCTTCTAGTGGCTTAAACACGAGTGTGCATGGTGATCCTGCCAGTAGATCTGTTTTTTCAACAGAGCAAGCTCTTCTGCAGATGTAGCCTTTACAGTAATGAGATAAACCGTTTAACACTGACAGGGGTACTTTATTTATGTTAAACCTTTTTCCCAATGGGAACAAAACTGTTTGCTGTAACTGCTTGTAAAGTATTCACTTGAGTTTGGGTCAATTTGTAAGTCTTAATTGAAAACTGCTAGTACATATAACACTCCCCCTCCCCCAGACTGACAATGCTGCTGTCCAAATGTACCTCCTGTGCGTCATCCAGAGTGGGGGCACCAATATAGGAGGTGTCACTGGCTAGATCACCAGGTGAAAGCCTAAAAATTAGAACTAATGCAGCCACCACATCTACCACATTGGTAAGCTGCAATTTGAGTTTAATTCCACTTTTAGATCGGAATGGCTATTACGTTAGTCTTCTGCATGTTTGATGGCAGGTTCAGGACTGGCTAGGGTATTTGTCCAGGTATAGTAAACCTCTTTCTTCGTTTTCTTTTAAAAACAACATATTTGCCTGTATTGTTTGCTCATGTTATGGGGCTGATCTAGGAAAAGTGGTGATAATATTTTTGTCACCCTCCTAAAACATTAAACTTGACATCCTGGTTGTTTGCATTTTTATCAGTTTTTATATTGCTTCTTTACAGCATATCAATGACTCTGCTCCTGAAGTCAGAGATGCAGCCTTTGAAGCACTGGGCACAGCACAGAAAGTTGTTGGTGAGAAAGCAGTTAATCCTTTTCTGGCAGATGTCGATAAACTGAAGCTTGACAGGGTATGACTGAGCTGCTGCCTATTAACCCGCAATATATGGAGAACTATGTCTACTGTATGGCGGTATATTTAATTTATCTTTTTGTGGCCCTACAGATCAAAGAGAGTGCAGATAAAGCGGAACTAGCCCATGGTAAAAAGGGAGGTGCTACCGGAGAGAAGAAGGAAACTAAACCTGCTTCCGCTCCTGGGAAGGCTGCTCCATCTTCAACTGCAGCTCCTGAGAGAGACTCAAAAGATTCTGCCAAACCTGGCATGGCTTCCAAAAAGCCACCTGCAGCCAAGGTATGTTAGGTTCTCTTCAGTGAATTCAATCAATTCCTGACATCTCCCTGCTGCTATGTCTGCCTTGACTTTTGTTTTTATTTATATAATTTTTTTTTTTTTTTTTTCTTTTCACATTCTCACTTAAAGCCTGGAGGACCTGTCAAAAAAGCCAAACAGCCTGCAGCTGGTGGTCCTGCAAAGGGCAAGAAAGCAGCTGAAGGCAAAGAAGTTTTTGAGCAGGAGCTCTCAGTAAGTGTATTTGGAAGTCCTTTATTCAGCATTTTAAGTGCATTACTTACCGTCCCAGATATTTTAGGAGATTGTTATAGAGCACTTGAGAGTGCAATTTTTCTGTCGTGAGAAGACCATATGTAGTCTTTGTGCTTTTTAACTGCTTCAATACAGGACACTTCCCCCCCCCCCCCCCCCCCCCCCCTGGCCAGACCAATTTTCAGCTTTCAGTGCTGTCACTTTGAATGGCAATTGAACGGTCAATACTGTAACCATTTTTTTTTTCTGTGTAATCACCGCTGGGTTTTTGAATTTTTTTGCAAAACAAGTGGGAAAGACTGGCTTGCTTAAAACTGTCAATTTTACAGTTCTAAGCAGTCCTTTTTTCCTGAATGAACACTACTCATTCATTGTTTACTATTGTGATTAGCTGTGATTAGCCACAGTTAATCACATGATACAGATGGGCTTTGATTTGCCCGGTCTGTACTATGTGATGACTGTGATTAATCACAATAGTACACAATAAAAGGCATGAATCCAAGCCTTTCATTTTGTACAACTGTCATGTGATCGGCTGTGATTGTCCACACCGGTCACATGGTACTGGCAATGGGCCTGCAGAGTGATTGTTATCGGCTGTGTCCGTTGGACTTTGCGGAATGACAGATCGTGCTGATGCGTGAGCCCGATCCTGGGAGGACGCCATGTGCTCCCACTCGGCCGTCATTTGACTATAGTCTGGATGCAAAGGGGTTAAGTGGCTATACACAATTCTAACCACAACCAGATTTTCTGTATATTTTAGATATTCTATCTTTGTCATCAGTGGTTCCATATAACCAAAATTGCGTTTTTACTTTTGGAAGCCTGTTGTGGCTGCCGATGCATAAGACCTCAGAAGAATGGGCAGTAGGTATGATTGCCTCTCTGTCGTGGCTGAAGCTTCATTTTCAGCTTGGTTACATAGGTTGGACACTCTAGACTTCCCCTTTGATCTTTGTTTTGAATAAAACCAAGACTTATGGACTGTTCTGCCCTACCTCCTAGTCAAGACGCAGCCCAGCTGATCTCAAATGTTTACTGGACCCATGAGTCCCATACTTTTTTTTTTTTTCTCTAGTTTTCCTCCTAGGTAGCTTTAGTCTCTGAACCTGGTAACTTGTCTCAGGGCACTCTCCTTAATCTACCCAGTTGTGTGCTCGGTTGGCTGCAAGCCAGAAGTCAGTGGCTGCCGAATATGAATCTTCCTTTTATAATAAAGCAAACCATTTTTATACAGTGATGTCACATCTATAAGTTATAAAGTGAATTTAGAGATGTTGGAGGTTTTGAAGGCTGAAAATGATTGCTTTGTTCTGAGAATTCGCATTCCTCTTTTACAGCCTGAGGCCTGTGAAGAGAAAGCGGCAGCAGTTCTTCCTGCTTCATGTATGCAGCAGCTGGATAGCGGTAACTGGAAGGAAAGGCTGGCAAGCATGGAAGAGTTCCAGAAGGTATTATATTTTTAGAGGTTTTTATTTTTTGTGTGTATGCTTTGAATGTTTAAACTCTTTAATCAAATGACTAAAACATTGATTTTCTTTAGACTGTGGAGACTATGGAAAAAAATGATATACCATGCCAAGCATTGGTCAAGATGCTGGCAAAGAAACCTGGATTTAAAGAAACCAACTTCCAGGTATGCCACCTCTTTTGTTTGGGGGTGGGGGGGGAGGCTAGGTTTTATTTTCTTAACTAGCCAATAGGATAAGTAATATGTAGCTCTTTTGAGCCCAATGTATGAAATGTTAGCCAAAACCCTCAATATGGAAGATCCTTTTAGGTTGAAAGACACAAGTCTGTCTAATGCAACCTATAAAAGGGGGGCAGATTTACTTACTGATCCACGAGAGGTAATCAGATATTCCCTGGATCAACTCTACCTATAAAAGCTAGTATTTGGTCATATTATGTACATTTAGGAAAGGATCCAGTCTTTTTAAAGCCATCTGAGCTGGCCTGAACCACCTCCTGGAGGGGGGTCTATTCCACATTTTCAGTTTTTTACTGTGAAGAAACCTTTCCATATTTGGTGATTAAATCTCCTTTCCTCCAGACGTAAAGTGCCCCCTTTATCCTCTGTGATGACCTTTATAGTCTCTCGTACGCATGCTCTGAAGGTGGCAGCAGGACCCTATTGTCATGGATATTAAGATGTACTGGGAGGACAACCTGTATTCAGTGAGAAAAATACAGGGTGTGTTGTCTGGCACATGTGCTTGACTAGAGTAAACTCTTTTGCAGCAACAAATGGTGTGCCTCCCGTGCCCTCTCCACACCACCCCCCAATTTCAAGAATGTGATACGTGGATGTTTGTAGTGAATTAACTGGCTCCTCCCTTAAAACGGTAAACTACTGTAAAATGGCCCTGGAATCCTTAAACAAAGGCTCTATTTTTAGTCCACATTACTTCGGATTGGTTTATAATATCTTCCTCCAGCAGATTGACACACAAGCCTGCTTTTTATTTATTTTTTTCCGCTTCTAGGTCATGCAGATGAAGCTACACATTGTGGCTCTTATCGCCCAGAAAGGCAATTTCTCCAAAACCTCTGCCAGTGTGGTCCTTGATGGCCTAGTAGACAAAGTGGGAGATGTGAAATGTGGCGGTAATGCCAAAGTGGCACTTAGTGCTATTGCAGAGGCCTGTAGCCTGCCTTGGACTGCTGAGCAGGTAAGATGCCAAGTGGCCACCTTTTTGTGGGATGTAGTGAGTTGACCCACTTAAGTGTTTTTGAAGGAGGGACTGTACCAAAGAATGAGCACAAGAGCAGGTATTCCTTTATATGTTAAAGCATCGCCCGTCTTGCTTCTTACTCTATTCAGGAGTTCCGGCCTCACAGCAAAATCTTTCCATTTTGCCATGTTGTGGCTTCTGCTGCTAGTCACTACAGGACAACGCAGTGTAGGAGCCAACATGTACAAGAATCTACATGCATTTTGTCTATAAAGATTCGGCTGTAGAAGCCATATCCTCCCCTCCCCCCCCCCCTCCTTTCTCCTACTTTCTCTCCCCCCTCCTTTCTCCTCCTTTCTCTCCCCCCTCCTTTCTCCTCCTTTCTCTCCCCCCTCCTTTCTCCTTCTTTCTCTCCCCCCTCCTTTCTCCTTCTTTCTCTCCCCCCTCCTTTCTCCTTCTTTCTCTCCCCCCTCCTTTCTCCTTCTTTCTCTCCCCCCTCCTTTCTCCTTCTTTCTCTCCCCCCTCCTTTCTCCTTCTTTCTCTCCCCCCTCCTTTCTCCTTCTTTCTCTTTTTCTCTTTTTCTCTTTCTCTTTTTCTCTTTTTCTCTTTCTCTTTTTCTTTTTCTCTTTCTCTCTTTCTCTTTCTCTCTTTCTTTCTCTTTCTCTTTCTTTCTCTTTTTCTCTTTTTTTTTTTTTTTTTTTTTTTTCTCTCTCCTTCTTTCCCTCCCTCCTCCTTTCCCCACCTTTTTTAAACAGAGCAAGAAGAAAGCGATGGGAGTCACTTTTTTTTATTAGTCTTCCCTCCCCCCCCCCCCTTTCTAGGGGGTTACTTTAACCACTTCCTGCAAGCCAGAGTAGCCCTACGTCTGCTGCAAGAATTGGTTGTATTGTCCGGTACCATTTTTTTAGAGCCGGCGGACAGCTTTCAGGTGGTAATGGCACCTCCGCCAGCTGGTTGGAGTCCCGAAGGAAGCCGGATTTGTCTTTGATTGGGTCTCTGATCATGTAACCTGGAAGCGGCGTCCATGACATCACGTCCGGTTTGCTCGGAGGCTAAAGTCACCGAATTTAAAAAAGTGACAGTATTCAAAAATGCAGTTTTCGGCATTTTGAATACATTGAAGTGCAGTAGAGGGGTCTGGGGTCTTTCAGACCCCCCCAATCCCTCCATAAAGAGTACCTTTCAGTGCCTATTGCTGTCACAAGGGATGTTTACATTGCTTGTGACAGCAATAAAAGTGATCTTTTTTTTTTTTTTTTTTTTTTTTTTTTTTTTAACCTGCTAAAATGTAAAAATAGGAAAAAAAAATACATTCTAAAGTGGCCCTCGTCGCTGTGAGCTCGCGCACGAAAGAAAGTGTATAAAAGTCGCGCCTACAAATTAAAGCGCTGTTCAAACCTCACATGAAGTATCGCCGCGAGAGCAATAATAAAAAAATAGAGCTACTCTGTAACTTCAAACTGGTGACCGTTTAAATTTTTTAAAGCGTCACCTATGTAGATTTTTATTGACCGTAGTTTTTTGCCATTCCGCGGGTGCGCACAATTTTAAACCGTAAAATGTTGGCTATCTATTTACTCGGCGTGACATCATCTTTCACAATATACCAAAAAATGGGCTAACTTAACTGTTTCGTTTTTTTAAATGCAGTGAAATTTATTTAATAAAAAAAAAAATGGCGTTTGAAAGACCGCTGCGCAAATGCCGCATGACAAATATTGCCGCCAATTTATTCTCCAGATTCTTTGCTAAAAAAATATGTTTGGGGGTTCTATGTAATTTCCTAGCAAAAATACTGATTTTAACTTGTAAACAACGTGTCAGAAATGGGCTTGGTCCAGAAGTGGTTAATTAATGAGGTTAGCTGTGAATCCAACTGCTGTTTTTTCTCTTGTAGGTTGTATCATTGACTTTCGCTCAGAAAAACCCCAAGAACCAATCTGAAACTCTAAACTGGCTAGCGCATGCTATTAAAGAATTTGGGTTTTCAGGGTAAGTAGTAGATCCGCTCAGTATTAAATTAGACCTTAATTTAAAGCTTCACTAGGACCTGTAGATGAACACAAATCAAATTCAAAAACCATTTTATTGTCAGTTTGTACTTTTTGAATACTAACATCGGTCAGCACATCCAAAAATCTGGTTTTTAAAAGCTTCTGTGCTTCAAAGCAGAGCTCCACCCAAAAGGAAAAGCTCTGCTTATCTGTAAGCCCCCCCCCCCCCCCATTCTGCATTAGGCACCTTTTTAGGGGGAAGCAGGTATGAAATGTCGTGTTTTTTTTTTTTTCTTTTTTTTTTTTTTTTCCACATTACGCTATAAAAATCCCTTTTTCTGCTATTAAAAAAAAAAAAAAAAACGAATTTCTTTATTAATGTATGCCAATTTTGTTTGCTACTATATAGTTTTGGTACAAAAATTCAGAGTAAGGGGCATAGTGATTGTTTTGAGCAATAGCTATACAAGCTATAGTTTGTGTTTGTAAAAAATTGTTTATACTAGTAATGGCCATGAGTGACTTATAGTGGGACTGCGTTACTGCAGTAGACAATCTGACACTTTAAGAGCCAGTTATGCGAATACAGTGATCAGTGCTAAAAATATGAACTGCCGCTGTACTAATGACACTGGCTGGGAAAGGGTTGAACGTTTAGGGCTATCAAAGGCTTAAATGTATGCTTAACCAGTGTTTTGTGTGTACTTAAGGTTATTTTACTAAGGGATGTAATGGATTTTCTTTCCCTGCTTTGCAGAGAGAGAAAATCCATCACATCTCTGCTGCCAGGATGGAGCTCTGCCTTGTTTACATAGGCAGAGACTCTGTTCTGTGCCTCTGCTTGACGATCAGAAGATGGTGGCGGACATTCATTGGGCGGCTTCTGCTGTGACCAATCCCCGCACAAGCTTCGTGCCCCCTACCAGGAAGTGCAGAGTCAGGTGTAAACAGTATCTCACAAAGTGAGTACATCCCTCACATTTTTGTAAATTTTTATTATCTTTTCACACTGAAGAAATTACACTTTGCTACAATGTAAAGTAGTGAGTGTACAGCTTGTATAGCAGTGTAAATTTGCTGTCCCCTCAAAATAACTCCACACACAGCCATTAATGTCTAAACCGCTGGCAAAAAAAGGGAGTACGCCCCCAAGTGAAAATGTCCAAATTGGGCCCAAAGCGTCAATATTTTGTGTGGCCACCATTTTCAAGCACTGCCTCTTGGGTGGGCATGGAGTTCACCAGAGCTTCACAGGTTGCCACTGGAGTCCTCTTCCATTCCTCCATGACATCACAGAGCTGGTGGATGTTGGAGACCTTGCTCTCCTCCACCTTCTGTTTGAGGATGCCCCACAGAGGCTCAATAGGATTTAGGTCTGGAGACATGCTCGACTAGTCCATCACCTTTACCCTTTGCTTCTTTAGCAAGGCAGTGGTTGTCTTGGCAGTGAGTTTGGGGTTCGTATTATGTTGGAATACTGCCCTGCAGCCCAGTCTTCAAAGGGATCATGCTCTGCTTCAATATGTTACACTACATGTTGGCATTTGTTTCCCTCAATGTACTGTAGCTCCCCAGTGCCAGCAGCACTCATCCAGACCATGACATTTTCACCACCATGCTTGACTGTAGCCAAGACACACTTGTCTTTGAACTCCTCATCTGGTTGCCGCCACACACGCTTGACACAATCTGAACCAAAAAGGTTTTTATCTCATTAGACCACAGCACATGGTTCTAGTAATCAATGTCCTTAGTCTGCTTGTCTTCAGCAAACTATTTGCAGGCTTTGTGCATTATCTTTAGAAGAGGCTTCCTTCTGGGACGACAGCCATGCATGCTAGTTTGATGCCCCCTCCCCTTTCAACCTCTGCAGCAATCATACGTCTATTTCCCAAAGACACCCTCTGGGTATGACGCTGAGCATGTGCACTCAACTTCTTTGGTCGACAATGGCGAGGCTTGTTCTTGAGTGGAACCTGTCAAACTGCTGTATGGTCTTGGCCACTGTTGCAGCTCAGTTTTAGG
The DNA here is from genome assembly GCF_965119305.1 of Pelophylax lessonae. Taxonomy (NCBI): domain Eukaryota; kingdom Metazoa; phylum Chordata; class Amphibia; order Anura; family Ranidae; genus Pelophylax; species Pelophylax lessonae. The sequence goes on along the minus strand of NC_138777.1, from coordinate 45,419,693 downwards.
GTCTTAGCAATCTTCTTACAGCCTAGACTTTCTTTATGTAGAGCAACAATTCTTTTTTTAGAGATCCTCAGTTCTTTGCCATGAGGTGCCATGTTGAACTTCCAGTGTTAGAGGTGAGAGCGATACCACCAAATTTAACATGCCTTCTCCCCATTCACACCTGAGACCTTGTAACACTGAGTCACATGACACCGGGGAGGGAAACTTGATAATTGGGCCTAATTTGGACATTTTAACTTGAAGGTGTACTCACTTTTGTTGCCAGCGGTTTAAACATTAATGGCCGTGTTGAGTTATTTTGAGGGAACAGTAAATTTACATGGTTATACAAGCTGTACACTCACTACTTTACATTGTAGGGAAGTGTAATTTCTTCAGAGGTGTTACATTAAAAGATATACAATATTTACGAAAATGAGGGGTGTACTCATTTTTGTGAGATACTGATTTTTGTAAGATACTGTATATACAGGATTCTTCACAGAATGGCCACCCTGTAGCACTAAGCCTTCTATTGGGGCAGTCGGCAACTGGCTAAGTTTTAAAGGTGGTTAAAAAGGTTGCTGCATGCAATGAGGTAACCTGGTCTTCCTGAAGTCCTTTTTAATGTGTATGAGTTCTCACCAACATTGGGCTCACGGTAACTGATGCCAATTCATTTTCAGGCTCAATGTCAAGGCTTTTATCAGCAATGTAAAGACAGCCCTTGCTGCCACAAACCCAGTAAGTAAACTGTAAGTAAGCGAGAGTAAACTTACTGTGTTGGAGCTGCTTTTGCTAACTCTGTGATAACCATCTTACAGGCAATTAGGACATCTGCCATCACCTTGCTGGGTGTGATGTATCTTTACATGGGGGCGCCACTAAGAATGTTTTTTGAAGAGGAGAAACCTGCTCTTTTATCCCAAATTGATGCAGAGTTTGAGAAGGTATGTTGCCCAAGTGTTATGTACCCACTTTGAAACTTGGCAGATCCATGGTCTCTAGCAATTGATGCAGAGCTTCTGGGTTACCTGTACTTCCCACAGTAGTAGTTATAGGTTTTATGTTCTAAAGTAGGGCTTCTCATATTAAAAAATATCTTGTGCTGTCATTTCTAGGGTAGCACAAGTGAACTTTTGATATAAGACGTACCTCAGCTTCAAAATTCTTCCAATCAGCAGGATGGGGTTGTGTTCTTATTTAATATGTTGCATTGAAAGTCAATGATTTGGCAATTCTTTCGCCTGGGAAGTTTAAATCTCATCACTACCAGCACCGAATAATAAGTGGTTTGCATAAAGGTACAAGTTTTAGAATTTGTGTCAGATATTGGTATGATTTTGCAATTAATAGATGAAAGGACAGACCCCACCTGCTCCAACCCGAGGATCTACCAAATCTAGTGCAGGGGGAGATGAGGGCGATGAAGGAGAGGCTCAAGAAGAGGACTCCCCTGCTGACGTCATGGATCTGCTGCCCCGGGCAGACATCAGGTGAAAAGCCCTTTTAAAATATGAATCTTTACTGTAGGTGAGCTTTAATTTTATGTATGCATATAACATAACATTTTCTTTTTAGAAATACACCTACAAAGCAAATAACATTTAAATATATTGCCTTGCGTTCTTCCTACCAGGAGCACAGTTTAGTTTGAATATGTTAGTATGAATTTGTTCATAGTCCAATGTCAAGCGTGAAACCTAATACACTTTAACAATATGTTTTAGTTTCGTTTTTTATTTTGGTATGTTGGGTAAACCATAGCATTGTAGAAAATACCTTGCAGTATATTCCAGTAGGATTGCAGACTAAAAGCATTGTTAATATTCCCGTGTTTTGTTTTCTTTTTAGTGACAAAATCACTTCGGATCTCGTATCAAAGATTGGTGATAAAAACTGGAAAATACGCAAGGAGGGACTTGATGAAACGGCTGCCATTATTAACGAAGCCAAGTTTATCCTTCCAAATATTGGGGAGCTTCCAGTTGCACTAAAGGGCCGTCTTAATGACTCAAACAAGATCCTGGTATGGTTTTGTCTTTACAAAAAAAAAAAAAAAATTAGCATCTCTTAGAACTTGAAGAGCAGTATTTGTGTTGCTGCAAATCTTGAAGGATTTCTTGGTATCCTAAGTTTCTTTTTTGCCTTTTTGATAGGTTCAGCAGACATTGAGCATCCTTCAACAGCTGTCCATTGCCATAGGTCCAAACATCAAACAGCATGTTAAGCACTTGGGTATATCGATCGTAACTGTCCTTGGGGATAGCAAGGTGGGTAACCTGTGCTTAATTTTATAGCACTCAGCAGCCTGCTGACCATCAAATGTCAAGACTTTGTGGCAAGACGAGCTATTTCCTTGGGTTTTCACAATACTGCAAATTTAAGCTTTATTTCCTCTATGGAATTGCTTCCTTGCTGGCTTAGAACGCTGCAGAACTTTTCTTGCTAGCATCTCATTGGTCTGGCTAGCAAAGGAGTGGACTCAATAAAACAAGTGCCTTGGTAGCTATAACTGTTGCTGGAGGATATTAGCAGTCCTGTCTAAAGCTCTTGTGGTCACATTACCCATGAAGTTAGCTCCGCAGTATTCGCACTCATAGGAGTGGACAGAAAATGTATGCTGCTCAAATAACACTGTCTCTACTGTTTTTGTAGCAAGTTCAGTTTTTAGTTAAGAATTGCATGAAATAGAACTAATCCTCTCTTCCCCCACCCTTAGGCAAATGTTCGAGCAGCAGCACTGGCTACTCTCAATTCTTGGGTGGAACAGACTGGTATGAAAGAGTGGCTGGAAGGAGAGGACCTGTCTGAAGAGCTGAAAAAGGAGAATCCTTTCCTGAGGCAGGAGGTAGAATATTTGTCAGTGTTTTATTTACAGGCAGAAAGTTTTATCCTGATCCAACAGCAGACCAACATACTATTAAAATGTGTTCTTGGTTTTTGTAGTTGCTAGGGTGGCTGGCTGAGAAACTGCCTACATTGCGAACTGTCTCTTCAGATCTTCAGTTGTGTGTTCCGTATCTGTATGGCTGCTTGGAGGACCGCAATGGGGATGTGCGAAAGAAAGCCCAAGAGGCCCTGCCTATGTTCATGATGCATATAGGATTTGATAAGATGTCCAAAGCTACTGGAAAGCTCAAGGTATTTATCACCTATGACAAGCAAGCTGCTAGATCACCTTTGCAATAGCTAATCAGTAAGTTTTGTATTTTGTAATCTGTAGTAGGTGTATGCTGTAAAGATTCATCCCTTGGTTTCAAGCCAAGCTTCTCAAGGCCTGTTAATTGAATTCCTTCCAATAGGTCACTTTTCATTGATATCAGCTGTCTCTGGTAACCCAGTCACAGCAAATGGGTACAACTAGTATTTTGCACACTACTTTGCCAAAATAATGCAGTCTTCTTTATCAACTTGTTAGTTGTCGCACTTTGAACACTGCCACCATTAAAGTGGAAGGCAAGTCACTGCCACCAGAAACTTTTTGACTTGCTTTCAAATCTAAGCTTAAATCTACTCCCACCCTCATTCTAAACCTATTCCATCAACCCTGTAAAAGGACAGATGCCTATACTTGCCTATTCTGAAGTTGGTCCGGTCACATGACTGGGTTCCAGTGCTGGCTTCAATGTAGAGGACAGCTGACAACGAATGCCCCATAGTAAGTCTGAAGGGTTATGTCAGCACCCAAGCCCTGCAGTCAATATCAGCGATCTTTCCTCTACACTGAAGCTGGTGCTGGGATCTGATCATGTGACCAGACCGGATTCAGAGTAAGTAATACAGATCTTTCGTTTACAGAGTAGATAAAATAGGCTTAGAAGGTGGGCGGAAGCTGGTTCAAGTTTAGGTTTTCACTTGCCTTACACTTTAGGATATACAGCTTATCCAGCTGTTCTTTGCCTAAATCAACCCAAACCTCTGTTGCAGAAGTGTCTTGTGGCATGTTGTCCCCCCCCCCCCCCCCCCCTTACCCAGGGTTACCCAGTTGTTTGCTGCCTCTAATCAAAAATGTCTTGGGCTTGTTCCCACGCCGCCTTAGGCTGGTTCTTTATCAGACTTGGCCAAGGCCTTATCTGCTACTGAGCTGTTGGCCACAGTTTGATTCGTGAGTCGCTGCAGTCATTCATTGTTGAGCTCATTCTTGAGGAATCTGTCTACTGCTGTTATGCTGAATCTAGAGCAGTGGTCCTCAACTCCGGTCCTCAGGGCCCACTAACAGGCCAGATTTTAAGTATTACCTTGGGGAGATGCAGACTAGAGTAATGCAATCACTGAGCAGCAACTTGTATCACCTGGGATGTATTTCAGTTATCTTGTAAACCTGGCCTGTTAGTGGGCCCTGAGGACCACTGATCTAGAGGATCAGCAATATGCATAGGACAGTGGAACCCCCCCGTGCTTTTTTGCAATACAGAAAAAAAAATTGATCCACATGGCCTTTTGATGTAAAGTGTAATCAAGGATGCTACTAGTGGCAAGATTAGGCTTCTTCTGCTGAGGAAGATGTGTAAAGAACAAGCTGCAAATGCTTCCACTGACTTTTTAAAACGCGTACTTTGTTTCTCCACACGCTGTACTTTCACTGGAGACCTCCAAGCTTGGCTCCCTGTCCATTTGCAAATTCATGCACTTAAGCCCCGTACACACGTACCGATCGTCGGCCGAACGATCGGCCGTCTTTTGTCCCCGGGCTGTCGTGTCCGCTGAAAAGTGCAAAAGACTGCACACGAATTTTGTCCGCCGACTGCAGAAGTGATGTCATGTGATGGTTAACTTTCCCTGTGTTTTTTCTTTTCTGAGCATGCCCAGTCTTGCAAATCTGCTGTCTGTCGGCCGAATTCTGTACTGACTGGCGAACAATCGGCCGTTCTGGTGTCGGCATACAAAAATTTTAATGTTTGCACGACAGATTCTGTTCGACCGAAAGTGCGCTGTCGGAAGCATCATACTAACAAGCCGAAAATCGGCCGATCGGTCATCGGCCGAATCTTTTCGGCCGACAATCTGCACGTGTGTACGGGCCTTTAGTCTACCAAACTCTTGAGACAAGCTTTCCCCTGCTTTAAAGTTGTGCGCCTACGTTCCAGGGTGCATGGACATTTTGTTAGAATTTTGTGAACGTTTTGATGGCTTGCATCTCAGACAGGGTGTAGTAGGTTGTGTCCCAGGGCTACAAACTGATATTTTGTCCCCTCCTTGGTATCTCACCTTAAATTTTCATGTCACCGACTAGCAGATCTCCATTGAGCCATGTCAAGTCTTCTGGATCGGTGTGTCATTGTTCTGGTTCCTGTGCAAAACAGGAATAAAACCCTTGGAACGATCTGTTAAGTTTCCAAGCCCAAATGGGGCATTTGCTACATTGTTTATCTCAATGCGGCGAATGTCTTCAAGTCCAGAACTTCTGCATGGGTATCTACTAAACCTGTCATGACCCCCCTACACTGGAGGACCTTTCTGGCTTCTGTGGACAGCCAAGAAGCCTACCTACATGTCCACACATTCCATTCCAGTGTGTCCTCCCTTCCTATGCTTTACTGTGGGATCTCTGCATGGCTAGTCTGTATCCCTGCCCTTTGACCTCTCATCTGCACCTCTGGTATTCACCAAGATGCTGGCCCCAGTATTAGCCCAGCTGTGCTCTTGTAGCATCCCCATTGTGGGATTTTGACTGCCTGTTGAGGTCCTAGTTGGCACAGACTGTGGGACAATGTGTAGCTTACAGATTTTAAAGCGATTAGGACAGCTTCTGAACCTTCAGATTTTGCTGCTGGAACTGACTCAAAGTATCTGTCTAGTCCTAGACACAGTTTAAGGTTTGAGTGCTTTTCCAAAGAGGAAACTTCAGTTGCTTTGGTGTCTGAGCCCAATTCTCCAGCCTGGGAGCTATCACTCTCCACATTTAGGTCTGTTGGTTGCCTCTTTTTAAGGCCATAGAATTTGCAGTTTCTCTCCAGACCTCTGCATTGTAACTTTTTTTTTCTTTTTTGGAATGAATTAATCCGCTCTCTGGGCAGACTAATATGTCAAATCAGAGTTTTTCTGTCTTTATTTTGGAGAATATATATTGTGTATTATTTTTTTTTTTTTTTTACCGATGTTAGGCTGGGAAGTAGTACCGGGATCCCTTCTCTGTGCAAGGGATTAGGTTGACATCAGTCTGGTTTCCCAATCAACAGCCTTGAACTTCAGACAGTTAGCATTGGACCATTCTGCTGGAGAGCCATTGGATTCAATTGGACAACACCATGGTGGTGGTGTTCCAACCATCTTGTGGGAGAAACATAAAGGTAGATCCGATCTTGTCCTGGGCAGAGCTTACAGCCTGTAACATTCTGTACTCTGTACGCTCTGTACATTCCAATTGTGGACCGTTGTCAGGCAGATTTAATCTTCAAGCAACACCTGGACCTGGGAATGGTCCCTATTTCTTGTGGTGTTCCAGTACCTGTCAGTTGAGGGACAGCGATGTGGAACTCCAGGTACAACAAACTAGGCAGACTTCTCTCCAGGCACAGGGATCCTCTGGCAACAGTTGATGCCCTATTGGCTCTGTAGGATCAGTACGCCCTGATATGCCTTTCTCCCCTGAAACTTCCTGTCAGTTTCAGATTATAGAACTATACTGCATTCTGGTGATCCTAGTAGCTCTGGTTTGGCCAGGGCAGATGTCTTGTATCGAACTGGTAAGACTCCCATGGTCTTTGCTGGATTACTTAGGATTGATTTGCTATCCTGAGTGGCTGGCTTTAATGGTGTTGCTATTGAAGTCCAGGTTCTACCAGACGGGGGCATCGGAGTTTGTTGCTCCTAAAGGATACGTTTACCTATAGGAGCATAATACATGTTCACTCATGTGCTTCCTGCTCTGTGGCAACGGGCAGGGGATCTTCTCCCCGCACCCTTTGCCACAATTCAAAAACTGCAGCTGTGCAGGGCTCAGTCCACATGGCTGCATCAATCATTAAGTGGCGCAGATGAGTGTCCTTGTAGTCCATTGATTGTTTCCTGCCATTTATTAACTACCTGCCCGTACTGGTGATGGTGTCTGCAGGATCCATGCAATGCTCCTGCAATCTGCTGAATCGTGGGTGCAATGCCTTTTAAATGCTGCAATTTAAAAAGAAAAAAATGCACTTTTGCAGAAGGTAAAAAATGTATTGTAATACTTTTACAAAAGGTAACCTATCCTTTAAAATGATAAAAACTAGGACATGGTGAATGGATTGTTAAATACCTGCCTAGTTTATGGACTTTGCCAGGGTTTTGCCCTTGTCTCTTTAGAACAGGGATCCTCAAACTATGGCCCTCCAGCTGTAGCGGAACTACACGTCCCATGAGGCATTGTAAAACTCTGACATTCAGACAGGACTAGGCATGATGAGAATTGTAGTTCCTGAACAACTGGAGGGCCATAGTTTGAAGACCCCTGGTTTCGAGTGTGATGAGCAGAGCTGCTGGTGTTTACTCAATTTCACAGCAGCAGGAGGTTCATAATGGGGAACTTCACTGAAAGATGGTATGTGCCTTTATGTAAAGCTAGAAATGTGTGTGTATATGTATGATATAGATGTGTGTGTGTGTGTGTGTGTGTGTGTATATATAGATGTATGTATGTATATATAGATGTGTGTATGTATGTATGTATATATATATATATATATATATATATATATATATATATATATATATATATATATATATATATGTGTGTGTGTGTGTATATGTGTATATATATATATATATATATATATATATATATATATATATGTATATATATGTATATTATTATACACACAAATTATTTTTTTTTCTCAGCTATCTAGTCAAATGAGGGAGATAAAAAAAAGATTATGCCTCTGTTTAACGTAACTGAGATATCAGCCCTTGTTAAATGTTATGCTAAAGAATACTTGACGTTACAGCCAGCATCCAAGGACCAAGTTGTTGCCATGTTGGAAAAGGCTAAAGCCAGCATGCCAGCCAAACCTGCTGCTCCTGCAGGCAAGACCAGCACCAAACAGGCAGCTGCACCACCTTCGGCTCCTGCCCCAGCTGCAGGTAAGTGTCTGTAGTATTGCAGTAGTAGACTTTTTTTTTTTTGTCAAACAAGGTTTGGTTCCTGTATAGGAATTAAAGGGACTCAAGTGTCACTAACATTCTTTTTTTAACTAACAGCTTTTGACGCCGGACCACCAGCACCTGAGAGTAAGCCAGACCCCAAAAAAGGCAAACCAGGTGCCCCACTAGCTAAAGGAAAAGTAAGTTGCTTATTATGAGGTGTTTTTTTATTTTTTTTAATTTTTTTTATGTGCAATGTATTTGAGCGGTAGTGTTTTTATTTTTGTATATTAACCACTTAAGCCCGGAAGATTTTACCCCCTTCCTGACCAGAGCCTATTTTGCGATTCGGCACTGCGTGACTGTAACGGACAATTGCACTGTCGAGCAACGATGTACCCAAACGAATTTGACGTCCTTTTTTCCTCACAAACAGAGCTTTCTTTTGGTGGTATTTGATCACCTGTGCGATTTTTACTTTTTGCGCTATAAACAAAAAAAGAGCATCAATTTTGCAAAAATAACAATATTTTTCAAATTTTTTTTTTATATGAAATTCCCCCAAAAAAATTTAAAAATCGAAATTATTTTCGGCCAATTTGTTTTCTACTACATATGTTTGGTAAAAAAAAATCGCAAAAAGCGTATTTTGATTGGTTTGCGCAAAAGTTATTGCGTTTACTAACAAAGGGAAAGATTTTTGTCATTTTTGCTGTTTTTTTATTTTAACGCGTAATGGTGGCGATCTGCGATTTTTTGCGACATTGCGGCGGACAGATTGGACCCTTGACTGACATTTTTGACACTTTTGGGGTTACCAGTGACATTACTGCAGTAATCAGTGCTATACACGTGCACTGTTACTGTAAAATTACACTGGCAGTGAAGGGGTTAACTTTTTTTTTTTTGGGGGGAGGGGTTGTGTGTCCCTAAGGGCGTGATTCTAACTGTGATTGGCTGTGGCTTGAGGTGTATGAACAGTGATCAACAGTCCTACATAGTAGAACCGTATGATCGCTATTCATACACAGGGGAGAATGACAGGCGGTTTGTTTACATTAGCCGCCTGCCTTTCTCCCGCTCTAACTGACGATCGCGAGTAACCGGCAGACATCGGGTCCGCCGGTCACACGCGAGGGGGGGTCCGTGCCTCTGGCAGCGCTCGCTCCCTCCCTCCCTAGACCCTCACTGGCTAGCGACGTAGCCCTACGTCGCTCTGCGTGTGAGGGGCTGACTGCCGACGTAAATAGTTGTGCGGCGGTCGGCAAGCGGTTAAACAGGTTATGGACTTGTTTTTTTTTTTTTTTTTTCTTCATTGGCCAGGGAATATAAGAGGGGACACAAATGCCAATAAAACCCTGATAATGGTTTTAAAACGTCCTTGGTCTACCCAGAATTAGGTTTTTACGTGTAGTTTGCCTTTCTTCAAAACCTTAAAACTTCCACTAAACAGAAGCAGTTTTTATAATGCTTTTTCTTCTCAAAATCACCCCCGTCTCCCTCCTTGTAGGTAGAGCTGTTATGAGTCTATGGACTTGGCTTCAGCTATTAGAACTTCAGTATAGTGACCATTGTAGGAGGTCTAGGCTACAGAGTATCCGGGCCGCCTTGTTGGATCCTGTGGAAAGTAGAGAATCTTAAATCGTATGAAGAATTGTGTTCCTGCATAGTGCTGGAAACACTTCTCACATTATTTTTTGGTCCTCTGCATTTCCAGGTTCCTATGAGAAGGCCCAGTGATGCCAAAATTGCTTACAAGCTGGTAGTGGTAGAAGCTGTTTTCAGACTTAGACAGCAGTTTTGTGCAAAATTTTTTGTTACTTGTGTAAATGTGGAGTCCTTTCTCTGTAGACCCAGTCTGTCTCATCAGAGGGTAATACCAGCATGACCCCAACGAAGGTAAACACCAGCATGTCCAAAGCCAAGACAGCTAAACAGGCGGTAAATAAAATGTCACTAGGAAAGGATTTGATTCTATTAATGCACGTGTGTCTTCTGTTCTGCACTCTATCTGGATTGGCACACACCCTCTGTATTATAGGCCTCTTTGGATGGAGGATGATGAGTTGCACTTATGGGTGCTGCGGTGCTGAGCACTGCACACCTTACAGAGCCAGGCTGCTGACATAACAATGTGCACAGGGGCCATCTGACTCCATATTGCATCATATCGCTTTCTCTAACTGATCTCAGTGCTATACTAAAGCATGATTGAGACCTATTCCACACATTTTCCTTGAGGCACCACTAATGAGACCTTTCCAGTAATTAGTTGCCCATGGTTACACTGTAACTGAATCTGATGTTACTACCCCCCCAGGCTGTGTCTGCTAAGAAAGTGCCAAGCAAGCCGGCAGTTAAGGATGAGGAAGACCGGTCTGGACCCATTTTTATCATTGTTCCAAATGGAAAGGAGCAGAGGTTAAAGGAAGAGAAGGGATTAAAGGTAAGTGATGCTGTATCTTGTGTGTGCCGTTGATTTTTGCATCTAGGAGGATAGTGTGGTACTTGTGCATATTTATTTTTTGGGAACATTTAAAAATGTTACTGCGAGTACCCTGATGACTTTTATTTAATCTGTGCAATGTCTCCTCCTTGTCTATCACCCCCACCAGTCATGTGTGGGAGGGGGCTGCTCTCACACGAGGAATCAAATAAAATACAGCTGGGCAAAACAGCAAGTATCTTGGAATAAACTTAGGTCTTATACACAATGTCTAGCTGCTGCAGTGCATCCTTCCTGGCCGACTGCAGAAGTGATGTCATGTGATGGTTAACTTTCCGTGTGTTTTTTTCTTCTCTGAGCATGCCCAGTCTTGCTCGTCTGCTGTTTGTCGGCCGAATTCTGTACTGACTGAGGAACAATCGGCCCTTCTTGTGTTGGCCAACAAAAATTTTAAAGCCTGCACACCAGATTCTGTTTGGCCGAAAAGTCGCAGTCGGTTGTCGGAAGCATCATACGAACAAGCCGACAATCGGCCGATCTGACGTTGGCCGAATATTTACGGCCGACAATCGCTACGTGTGTACGGGCCTTAAGAGGGACAGATGTAGCAGGCAGCAGTGGGCTGGATGCTACATCTGTCCCTCAACAGGTCAGTCTGGCAGGTTGTGTTTGGACAGGGCTGAGCATTGTACGAAGTGGAGGTGTGTGGTGTTTTTTTTTTTTTTTTTTGGGGGCCCTGTGTTGGGTCTTTGTTCCACGCATTAAACCCTGAATGTATAAAGCTCTAAACTGGAGTAAGATTTATAGTGGATTGCCCAGTTGGAACGATCAAAGCAGTGTGTGGTTTGTTACGTGGGATGATTTATTTTCTACTGTTCCAGCAGTTTCAAGAACCCACTAAATATTGCTGACTTAAATTACTGTTATACTATGGTTTGCATATGGTCATTCAGAGTTGGCTTTTATTACAGGTCTTGAAATGGAACTTCCCAGCCCCTCGTGATGAGTACATCGAACAGCTCAAAACTCAGATGTCAATGTGTTTTGCAAAATGGCTCCAAGATGAGCTTTTTCATGCAGATTTCCAGCACCACATAAAGGGCATAGCTGTGATGACTGAGGTGAGCAGAAATGTGCGCAGGAGCACATTATTATACTTGCAGAGATACAAGCCTTAACTTGGTTCTTGGTGTCATTTTAGCATCTGGAGAGTGAAAAGGAAGGTCTTATGAGCTGCTTGGACCTCGTCCTTAAATGGTTCACTTTGCGTTTCTTTGACACGAACACCAGTGTTTTGATGAAGGTCCTGGAGTATCTGAAATTAGTTTTTGCTATGCTTAGCCAAGAGGAGTACCACTTAACAGAGTTGGAGGCCATCTCTTTCATCCCATACCTGCTGCTGAAGGTGAGTAATTTCCATCTATTTGTCTGGTGGCTGCTTGTGGAGGATGATGAGTTGCACTAAGGGTTCCATGGTGCTGTGTAACTGTGGAGCTCCAGAGCCATCGTGTTGACACAATCATGTGCACAGGGGCCAGCTGACTCCATAAGGCTTCCACCGAAGTTCAGACTTTCTGAAAAAAACGAAGTTTCGAGCGCTGTATAATCTCTTGCCGGTTTATCAAGGTGGCTTGTTACTCTAGGAAACGTTCGGTTTTTTTTTTTTGGTTTTTTTTTGTTTTTTTGGGCTATTCAGGCACACAGATGGCAATTATTATCCGTAGGGCTTTTCATGTGCCATATGTGTGTTTTTTTTTTTTTTTTTTTTTTTTTTCTCTATCGCTCATTGACAGACGTAGTCTTCTTGATTCTCAAGAGCTGGGTTATGTTGTCTCCGCAGGAGTAGGACTAGGCAGAAAGACAAAACGTTCTGGCTCCACCTTAGGGGCAGTCCCTGAGGGTATATCCTCCCTCTCTCTGCTACAGGGAATCAGTTTTTTTCTGTCTAGTCAGGAGTAAGGACCTAAGTTCCTTGCTGGGATCTTTTGGTCCTGGCAAAGACTTTTTTTCTTTAAGAAAAAGACTTTAGGTAGTTTTCTCCAGTGTTTTTTCCTGTGAGATCTTCAAGCAAAAATGCCGGACTGGGCGACACTTGTGGTCACCCCAGCCGGCCTACGAGCGCGCGCAGACCATGGCATTGCGCTTGGTCGGCCGCGACATATTCAAGTAAGTATGCGGGGCCGGGCGACGGGCTGGATGTTGAGATCCAGTGGTCACCCCGGTTTCTGCCTACGAGCGCGTGCAGACCAGTGCGCTGGGTCGCCCGCGACGGAGTCCCAGTAAAGGGACTGACTTTGCGAGTTAAGTCTCGCTTGGACGCCAGGTACCAGAGAGTCGAGGCGTCCACAAACCCCCACCCCGGTGGAGAGGGTATTGTGAAGAGAGGGTGCCTGTCGGTTCGGTATGGTGAGTAAACGTTCCCTTTTTTCCTCATTATGAGGCAGTATATATTATGGGCCCCTCCAGATATGGTCAGTATATATCTGATACTTACAAGTCCCCCTTGTAATACAGCATGTGTTTGTGGGAAGTGGACTTGGTTCAAGAGCTAACACTCTACCCAGCAGACTGTAACATTACAGCAGACATAGGAGGTATAATCCTACCTTATGTGCAGTGTATCTCTGTAGATCCATATGTCACCTCTTAGCAGAGTGCAGGTGGATGTGCTGGGAAGACGATATCGGCGGTCCGCCGCCATTTTGCCGTAGACCGAATGCATGTATGTCCTCAGGTCACGCCGGCCGCCATGTTTTTGGAGTCTTATGTCTCTTCTATGGGGGCGGCCATGTTTTGTGAGCCCAGCTACCTCGTGGAGGGCTGGGAACGCCGGAAGGCGTACACAGGGGGCGGAGCCACGCCTTCTGCCCGGGAAAAAGCAAACAGCTCCTTCCAGTCTGTGTAAGACAGACGCTGACTGCAGTTTGTTGGAAACTGCACTGCATCGGTTGGTGAGCCTTGGGGGTCCCTCTCTCTCTCTCTCTGGGATCGAGAAGCAGGTACTCTGAGGGGCGCTATTGCGCTAGGGGGAGACACACAAAAAAAAAAAAAAAAAAAGAAAAAGTTTTTTTGTTTTGCTGGCAAAGGTGTCCTGTATTAACATGGACCCTGCCACTCATGTATCTCCTCCGGATCCCCTCGAGGGGTCTGCGGGATCCTCCAGCACCCCATTGACAATTGAATCTTTGTCAGCTATTATGGAAACTTTTGTGTCCCGGGTGGAAGTGGCTTGTCAGGGACAGGGCGCAAGAAAGCGACCCCCGCCTAACCCCTTATTATCTGAAACCTCGGATTCAGACTCTGAGCCTATTTCTGCAGTTGCAGGTACTTCATCTGGTATTGGTGTCTCGGGTCCTGTCTCTTCAGACAGTGAGGAGGATGTTTCGGCATCCGCCATAGCCCGAGAGGAAGCGTTGGTAAACGCACTCATTGTATCTGTTCAAGAGACTTTAAGGTTACAGGGTATTCCATCAGAAATAGCTGAAACTGAGATCCCTTTTGGGACTAAAAAACGCATCAAAGTGGCGAAGGTTTTTCCATTGCCCAAATGTTTTGGCAATCCAATCGAAGAAGAATGGCGTCTGCCAAAACGCACTTTTAATATTTCTAAACGCATTGACAGGCGTTATCCGTTTGAGGAAACCCTTATTAAGAAATGGACAGAACCACCTGTGGTGGATTCACCTATTGCTAGATTGAATAAAGCCACGGTTATTCCTTTAGAAGACGCTCCGTCTTTTAAAGATCCAGTGGATCGCAAGATAGAAGCTATGTCTCGCACCATGTTTTCCTTGATTGGATCAGCTTTCAGACCAATAATTGCTATTGGTCTGGTTTCGCAGGCTGTAACTGAATGGACCAAGTGGTTACGCCGGGACTTAGAAGAAGTCCCTCAGGCGGTATCAGATTTGTTGGAGCAAATGATACAGGGGTTACAGTTTGTATGTGATGCGGCGTTAGACGCCACTCCATTAATGGCGCGAGCATCAGTCTCAGCAGTGGTTCTCAGGAGTACACTGTGGCTAAAAGGTTGGTTAGCCGACCAAGGTTCCAAAAAAGCATTGGCTAATATCCCCTTTTCAGGAGAGCGTCTATTTGGAGCCAACTTAGATGAGATCATTAAGGATCTCACCGGTGGGAAAAAGCACCTTTTTACCGCAAAATTTTAAAGGTAGAGGAACTCGTCAAAGACGAGGGCCTTCTTTTTCTGCTCACAAGAGGTTTTTTCGTCCAGCGGGTGAAAAAACTAAGTCCTCCAAAGCTCCTGCAGGAGGCGTCAGGGGTCGTTGGTCGGGCAAGCTAAAGCCCGCCCCCTCCAGACCTGAAGATAAACCATCCAAAGCCTGAAGGTGCGCCTCCACCCATAACTGGGGTGGGGGGACGTCTTCGCCGGTTCCCGGATCCATGGCTTTCCAGAATCCCGGACAAATGGGTTTGCGAAGTCATAAGGTCAGGGTACAAGATCGAGTTTCGATCTCTCCCACTGGCGCGATTCTTCCCTTCCAATATCCGTCTATCCGCAGATCGTTTAGAAGATCTGCGGAGAGCAGTCACAGATTTACTACAACAAGGAGTGGTAGTCCACGTTCCTTGGACAGAACGGTTTCAAGGGTTTTATTCAAACCTGTTTACAATACCCAGGAAAGAGGGCAAAGTGCGTCCAATTCTGGACTTAAGAGCACTCAATTCTTTCGTCAACATAAGAAGATTCAGAATGGAGTCCATTCGCACGGTAGCAGCCTTCCTGCATCCAGGGGATGTCCTAGCGTCCATAGACATCAAGGACGCCTATCTTCACATTCCCATTTTCGCAGGACATCAGCGGTTTCTACGCTTTTCCGTAGAAGAGAACCACTATCAGTTTGTGGCGTTACCTTTCGGTCTCGCCACGGCTCCGCGGGTCTTCACAAAGGTGTTGGCCCCAATGTTGGCACTTCTGCGCCAAAGAGGTATATCGATTCTAGGTTACCTAGACTATCTTCTGCTTCATGCAGAGTCTCCTCAGACCTTGCTACAAAACATAGAAATTACTATGATTTCTTTACAGGAATTCGGGTGGCTGGTGAACCAGCAAAAGTCATTTCTGGTTCCCACCCAGAGGCTCGAATATCTGGGTCTAATTCTAGACACAGTCAGGACAAGAGTTTTTCTTCCGGTAGGGAAACTCCGAAAGATTCAATCAGCAGTCCAGTTGTTACTGTCCAACAGCTGGTCTTCCCTTCGGACTTGCATGAGGGTTCTGGGGTTGATGGTGGCTTCATTCGAAGCAGTCCCATTTGCCCAGTCCCATACCCGAATTCTTCAGCAAGAGATTCTTCTCAGATGGAATCGGAATCCGGAATCCCTGGACAATCAGATACGATTGAGCAAACAGACCAGAGAGTCTCTGGTTTGGTGGCTTCGGTCTCCAATGCTCAGCCAGGGAAAGTCATTTCTGCCAATATATTGGACGATAGTGACCACGGATGCCAGTCTATCCGGATGGGGAGGAATTCTTGGTCAGTTATCTGCCCAGGGACTTTGGTCCCCGGAAGAATCCAGGTTACCGATAAATGTATTGGAACTGAGAGCGATCAGACTTTGTCTGATTCACTGGACCGAGCAGCTCCAGGGCAGCCCGGTTCGGATCCAGTCGGACAATGCCACGGCCGTGGCTTATGTCAATCACCAGGGGGGCACCAAGAGTGTCCGAGCGGCCAAAGAAGTGGCTTGCATTCTTCGCTGGGCGGAACGATTTGTTCCAGCAATCTCTGCGGTGTTCATTCCGGGGGTGGAGAATTGGCAGGCAGATTATCTCAGCCGTCAGACCCTGGATCAGGGGGAATGGTCCCTACATCCAGACGTTTTCCACCAGTTGTGCCTACGGTGGGGCACCCCGGATGTGGATCTGTTGGCTTCACGATTCAACAGGAAAGTTCAGAGATTCGTGGCTCGCTCCCGCGATCCTCTAGCAGAAACCGCAGACGCACTGATCGCCCCGTGGGGGCAATACCAGCTAATATATGCCTTCCCTCCTCTCGCGTTACTGCCAAGACTTCTACGCAGGATAGAGGAGGAAGGAATCCCAGTAATCCTGGTAGCTCCGGACTGGCCTCGTCGAGCTTGGTACGCCGACATGGTCAGACTGGTGGCAGACGTCCCATGGAGACTTCCTCTCAGGGAGGATCTACTGTCTCAGGGACCGATCTTCCATCCTGCTTTACGATCGCTGGCTTTAACGGCCTGGCTATTGAGACCCAGGTGCTGAAGGACAAAGGTTTGTCAGCTTCAGTTATTCCTACTCTAGTTGAAGCAAGGAAAGCGACTTCCAGAAAGATTTATCATCGCACATGGAAGTCCTACATTGCATGGTGTGAACCTTTGGGGTTCCGTCCTCGGTCTTATTCGATTAGTCGAATATTGGCTTTTCTGCAACAAGGGGTTGAGCAGAAACTGGCCTTGAGTACTATCAAGGGTCAGGTCTCAGCATTAGCCATCTTCTTTCAGAAGCCTTTGGCTACTCATTCCTTGGTGCGGAGCTTCATCCAGGGGCTGCGACATCTGGCTCCGCCAGTGCACGCGCCGTTACCCCCCTGGGATCTTAATTTAGTGTTGTCGGTTCTTCAGAAACCTCCCTTTGAAGATATTAGGGAGATTCCTCTACCCACGTTGTCCCAGAAGGTGGCCTTCTTGGTGGCTATTACTTCTGCACGCAGGGTGTCAGAACTGGCCGCATTATCTTGTCGTTCACCATATCTGGTGGTTCATAGAGATAAGGTGGTTCTTCGTCCGAATCCATCCTTCCTACCAAAAGTGGTTTCAGAATTTCATCTGAATGAAGAAATTGTATTACCTTCCCTGTGTCCTAAGCCCAGTCATCCTCGGGAGTTTGCTTTACACTCCTTGGATGTGGTCCGGGCGATCAGGGTATACTTGAAAACGACAGACTCGTTTCGCAAGACGGATTCACTTTTTGTGATCCCAGATGGACCCAAAAAGGGGTTGCCTGCATCTGCCGCGACCATTTCCAGATGGATCAGACAGACGGTAGTGCAGGCTTATTCTATTAAGGGTCGGGAGCCCCCGTTCCCTGTTAAGGCGCACTCCACTCGGGCACTTAGTGCGTCTTGGGCCTTTCGCCATCAGGCGTCAGTGGTCCAGGTGTGCAAGGCGGCTACCTGGTCGTCGGTGCATACCTTTTCTAAACATTATAAAGTTGATGTAATGGCATCGTCTGATGCCTCATTTGGCCGCAAGGTTTTGCAGGCCGCAATTTGAGGAGACCAGTGGTCTACCTCGAGGGTTTTTTTCCGTTGGAAAATTTTTCTTTAGTCTCATTCTTTGTTTATAATGAGCCTTTAAAACTTCTAGTTTGGCACCGGTTGGGCCTTCTAGATTGGATTTGATTTTGTCAATCCCACCCCTCATTTGTGGCACTGCTTCTGGATGTCCCAGCTCTTGAGAATCAAGAAGACTACGTCTGTCAATGAGCGATAGAGAAAAATGGATTTTTGTAAGAACTTACCGTAAAATCCTTTTCTCTTAAGCTCATTGACAGACGTAGTACCCGCCCCTCTATCATTGAGTTGGGTTGGGTTAAATTCTCTGTACTGCTTTAAACAGAACTGATTCCCTGTAGCAGAGAGAGGGAGGATATACCCTCAGGGACTGCCCCTAAGGTGGAGCCAGAACGTTTTGTCTTTCTGCCTAGTCCTACTCCTGCGGAGACAACATAACCCAGCTCTTGAGAATCAAGAAGACTACGTCTGTCAATGAGCTTAAGAGAAAAGGATTTTACGGTAAGTTCTTACAAAAATCCATTTTTTTTTTTTTTTTTATAACCCCACAGGCAGTGGTTGGTAAAAATGTCAAAATACAGCTTGCTAATATGGTTTCCACCAGGACTGTCCCGGTGACCTTGTAAAATTACAAGATGAGGTTTCATCTGCCTTCCCCAAACAGGAGTCCCAATCTTAGAGTCTGCAGTTAGTCTTTACTTTCCTGCTACTTGCTGGTAAAACAGGTGTTGCTTCTTTTGGCTCAATTATAAGCGAACGCTGGGATTAAGACTGTTCAAGTGTTTTAGCTTGAACATTGGTCCATTTCTTTAAAAAAAAAAAAACATAACCTGCGTTACAGAAATGTGATGTGAGCCCTTTTGCCACTACATTATAGGGTCCCGTTAAAAGTATTCTGTAGTGTTCTTGGGGGTTTGGTATTTCCATTGCTGTAATATGGTACAGGTTATTGTAACCAATACCTGCAGGGCTTGACAAATTTGCTTTGCATCTAGGAGCCAGCTAAAAAGGTTAGGAGCCAAGGTTTTTTTTTTTTTGTAACCACTTTAAGACCGGAAGGATTTGCCTTAATGACCAGGCCCTATTTTGCGATTCGGCACTGTTACAATTGCGCGGTTGTGTGATGTTGTACCCAAACAAAATTTACGTCTTTTTCCCCCCACAAATGAGATTTCTTTTGGTGGTATTTGATCACCTGTGGTTTTTTTTTTTTTTTTGCGCTATAAACAAAAGCAGCAATTTTAAAAAAAAACTTTTCACATTCTGACATTCTCAAAAAACAAAAACAAATTAAAAATCAATTTTTTTTTTTTTTTTTTCATTTTAGGCCAATTTAGTTTTTCTGCTACATATTTTTGGTAAAGTCGCAATAAGCGTATTTTGATTGGTTTGTGCAAAAGTTATCGCGTCTACTAACTACGTGAAAGATTTGTCATTTTTAGTGTTTTTTTTTTCTTTTTTTTACTAGTAATGGCGGCGATCTGCATTTTTTTTTAACTAACATTTGACACTTTTGGGGGTACCAGTGACATTACTACAGTAATCAGTGCTAAAAATATGCACTGTTACTGTAATAGGCGGAGAAGGGGTTAAAAGTATAGGTGATCAAGGGGTTAAATGTGACCCTAGGGGAGTGATTCTAACGGGGGGGCGTGGCTTCTAAGATGGCCATAGACATGTGACCCTATATAGGATCACATGAGTTCTGTGATCATTTCAGGGAGGACGGTCAGCTGTGTTTACAACAACCGTCCTCTCTCAGCGGGGAACGATCGCGGGTGTCAGGCGGCAGTCAGAGCCGCTTGACAACCACATCGGCTTCCCTGCTGACGATCGGGGGCAGGAGCGTGCCCCCTAGCTTCTTCAGGCGAGCGACGTATACCTACGTTTTGCCTGCAGGAGCCAGCCTGCTGCAGTAAATATACAGGAGGCGGTCGGCAAGTGGTTAAGCATAGCGTGTGCTGTCAGCACCTGGGACAAGGTAAGTAAGTTGCACCCCCTAACTAACTTGGAGCAGAGCGGCCAGTCAATAACTCTAATGTAACGCCGTTACCTCAGGGTTATAGGCTGGCCAGACAGAATGTTATTAAAAACTCCTTATGCCGAATGCATCATCAGTGCAGCATTTAGAACACCCTCATCTGCTGCCTATTGCAGCTTAAGGGTGGCCATTGGTGGGTGGCAAAACATGTCTCTACTGCACATTTTTACCACCCAACTGCACATCTAAATGAAGCCTTAGTGATACTTTAAATAAAATACAAAAAGGATGAAAGCACTATCCCAATGTTGCTGATCTTCTGCTGTCTCTTTGCAGTCACTTTCTGCCTACATGTGTGTACCCCGTGGTGACTCTGTTCATTGCTCTAGTGGGTTTCAGGTCACCATGAAATACTGCAACCCAGCTGTACATAGAGTGGTAATTGTTGATAGTGAACAGGGATTTATCAGGGGACATGGAAGCATATCCACCTGCCTTATCTCCCCTACTCCACCTCAAAGCACACTGTAAACATTCCTAGGAGCAGGGCTGCTGTTAGAAATCATGGAGGCCCATACAGCCTACCTGATGGGGCCCCCAACCCCCTGATCCTGCACATTGTCTACCTCCAATGCGATCCACAAAATAAAAAAAACGGAAGGAGATATGTCCTACGTCTAGGCCAGTGTTTTTCAACTCCGGTCCTCAGGGCACACTAACAGGCCAGGTTTTAAGTATTACCTTGGGGAGATGCAGACTAGAATGCTGCAGTCACTGAGCAGCAAATTATATCACCTGTGATGTATTTCAGTTTTCTTGCAAACCTGGCCTGTTAGTGTGCCCTGAGGACCGGAGTTGAGAAACACTGGTCTAGGCGGATCGGAGGGTAAATGGGTGTAAACAGACAGCGGAGTCCATTTACGCCTGACTGCCCATAGAGCAGAGTTCCGTGGCTGAACTCGATCCGTGGCTGCTCTGCATAAACTGAGTGGACACAGACCTGTCATCCATCCGCTCTGCTCTAATCAGTGGGCAATCAATAGACAGATCCCCCCACTGAGCTAAGTGGAGTCCCCTTTGTGTGATAGGGGCCTAAGGAAGCATTTCACTGTCCTTCAATGATCATCATCATGGTAAGGCTACTGCATCACTTGTGTCATTCTGAGGAAGACTAATTTGGCATTTACTGGATGAAGGAGGGCAAACTTGGCTATGTTGGAAAGCATGAAACTAAGTTGAAGAGAGAAAGGAGGGCTAAAAAGCCTTTAAGGGCTAACTTGGATGGGAGTCTTATCTACCGTGGTGTTTGAAAAGCAGTGAGGGGCAATATGTAACTTACTCACCGCCTGTTTTAACTCTGAAAATGCATACCCACAATGCCCCAGCCATGTTCATTGCATGCGCTTGCAGGGTAGTTGTGGTGCACCCCATTCATGGTGGCATGTCATTTCATTTTTACCATTGAAGAGCATAAGTACTAAATCTCCTTTTTCAGGTGGGGTGGGTTGGTCGGAGGTGGTAAAACTTCGGCTCAACTGCCTGCTTTTACGGCCCCACATACCTGTTAATGAGCCCCTAAGATCTTCTTTACAAGTGTGGTCTCAGATCTGGACATTCCTCTCTTGGGGTCCACACACTGTCTGCCTGACACCCTTTTCATCCCAGATTACTTTTTATCTCTTCAAACTGTTCAGCAGCTCAGCACATTAACTGCAGTCATTTAAGGTGGCCATGGAATAGATTCCTTTTTTATTTCATTAATTTAGGGTGGCCGTAGTAGTAGGAATGAAATAAAAAGGAATCTATTCCATGGCCACCTTAAATGACTGCAGTTAATGTGCTGAGCTGCTAAACAGTTTGAAGAGATATAAAGTAATCTGGGATAGAAAGGGTGTCAGGCAGTGATGGGAATGGTCAGATCTGGCACTGGAGGGTGTGAGCAATGAAGATGCATGTGAGGGGAGAGCAAAACAAACGGGAGAAAGTGAAAGGGGTGGGAGAGAGAATTGGTGTGATTGTCTTTTTACTGGGAAGAAGTAGAGCCTTGCAGTACACGGAGAGAGGAGAAGTAAAACTGGATGTGAAAGGTGCTGCTATAGCAGGAGTCAGTAAACAGTGAAAATGGTATAGCAGATGCTCTTTTTTCCCCCAGTTCCGGCCCTGCATGCACTGTACCTTGACTTTTCTGTGTGCACTGCTGGCTGCTGAGTCTGTGTCAGAGAGAGATTGATGGACATGGATTGCTGCCTTTGCCTCTGTTTGTTGCACGGACCTATCACTCCCAATCTGCCCTGAGCCTGCCACCATTCTTTTGCTGATTCCCCCATCACTTGCTTGCTGAAGGTGGCAGGCAGTGTGTAAGCCAAGTCACTCCTCCGCCAGCAGCACAGGAACTGAGAGAGACAGGACTTTAATCTTACGATCTGCAAATGCGGCCAGGATAAATCTGCTTATGAGCCAAAATAGAAAGTCCCTCGGTCTACAGTTTCCTAGGCCCTCTGGATGAACTGATGGCCCCCCCCAACCCAAAGAATAGGCCAGTTTGGCGGTGATGCGGTACGGGCAGCAGAAGAGAGCAGCCATTCATCCTCTGACTTTGCTCAGGCATTGGGGAGGAGGGGACAACAGCCGCCTGAGAAGAAGAGGCCGGCCCCTCCCATGTCACTCAGAGAAGGATCAGCTGCCCGGCACTGAGCTGCATGTCGAGGGCTTCGGTAGTTTCAATAAGTGGGCTAGAGGCGGCCGAGGCGCCAGGACACGGCTTCTGGTTGCCATGGCGACCTGGCGCCCGTG
The DNA here is from genome assembly GCF_965119305.1 of Pelophylax lessonae. NCBI lineage: Eukaryota > Metazoa > Chordata > Amphibia > Anura > Ranidae > Pelophylax > Pelophylax lessonae. The sequence continues at coordinate 45,397,153 of NC_138777.1, read as the reverse complement.
GTTTGTCGAGCCCTGAATATCTGACATATTTCATTCATAGGTGGGCGAGCCAAAGGATCTTGTGCGGAAGGATGTGCGTGCCATACTGACTAAGATGTGCCAGGTGTACCCAGCTAGCAAGATGTTTAATTTTGTAATGGAGGGAATCAAATCCAAGAACTCCAAGCAGCGGGCAGGTAATGAGGAGCAAACTTTTTTTAAAATGTTGGAGGGGGACTAATATATTCTATACATCTCGTCTGCAATTGTTTTACCTCTATAGAATGCCTAGAGGAGTTGGGCTGCTTGGTGGAATCCTATGGTATGAATGTTTGCCAGCCAACGCCTGCCAAAGCTCTTAAAGAGATAGCTACCCAAATTGGAGACCGTGACACGACTGTACGCAATGCAGCACTCAACACCATCGTGGCTGTTTATAATGTGCACGGAGAACAAGTCTTCAAGCTCATTGGAAATGTGAGTTTATATTATGGATTGGTGTGTGACGGTAGTTGTTGAATAACTAGCTGTGGATACATGCCCTTATTGATTTTTTTTATTCTTCCTACAGCTCTCAGAAAAGGATATGAGCATGCTGGAGGAACGAATAAAGCGTGCTGGGAAGAAGCAGACCGTAGCTGCCCCTGCTAAACAAGTGGAAGAGAAGCCTCAGCGTGTTCAGAGTGCCAATGCCAGCCTGCTTAAGAAACCCCCACCTGAAGACATGTCTTCCAAACTCAAGTATGTTCAGCGGTCTCCTTGTAGTACCTTCTAGTTTTTTGTGATTTTTTTTTTTTTTTTTTTTTTTTTTTTTTTTTTTATATAGTAGTCTCCTCCCAGTTTTGTATGCATTAAACCTAGTTTTTCCTCTTTATTTACATTGTAGTGTAGGTGAATTTGGGCGACTTTATTTGTTGTGGTTAACTGTACTTGTCTGCACTTTACTTTTTTTGTTTTGCAAAGACCTTGGGTTTGTTTTTAAGTTGCATGGCTCTAAATATTCTGTTTTTCTGTCACTGCTTCTCTTGGGACAGAATTATGTATCGCACTTATAGAATGTAAGTAGCCTCTTCTACTTTTTCCTTTTCTCCTTTTCTCTCTTCGATCTTGCTAGTTGATTTTACACTATGAAATTGGAGCACCTGTCTGATTTCGGTGATCTACAGTTACATCTGGTTATTTTGTAGCTCTGTTTAATAGTTAGAAAAATATGAACGTGTCAATGTTTTTTTTGTAAAAAAAAGATCAGTGAAATGGGCATCTTTAGAACAAAATGCTGGACCGACTCTGCCGGTCCACATCCTGCCCATTTACTATTACAACAGTTTTATGCATTTATTTTTTTAATGGCATCCCAAGGTGTTGTACAGTCGAACAAAATGCATTAGAAGTAAGAGGTCCTGTGTGATCTTGTGTATCAGTTTTGTGTGTGTATGTATATTCTCCCCCCCCCCTCGTCTTTTGTGGTGACTTGTGGTTTTTGAATGTGTTACCTTGTCGCATGCCGTAACATGTTATTTCATTGCAAAAGAACATTTTTTTACAGAAATAAACCAGTACATTACAGTATAGTACAAAAACCATGAGGCCTGTTTCACACTCGGTTCAGAGCAGTGTGAGCAGCAAGCTTTTATGAAACTTTCAGTAATCTTTAATCCGCTTTCTCGAAGACTTTAAAAGCTCCCTTCAACGTCTGTTTTGAAACTATTCACAGATCTTAATGGAAGTGTGAAATGTGGGGTGGTTTTGAATCCTCCTCCTTTAGAAGGATTATCTTTTCTATTTCTATAATGGTCTGTAACAGATCCCCAATACTTGGACCAAGTATTTCTGTCTTAGGTCTCCAGACTCTCGTGTGATGCAGTGATCTGGCCCCTCAATTCCCCCCAAACATTATCCTGAGCTCAATGAAGGGTAAAACAAGACACTTTATTCACCAACTCACTTCCAATATATATCCAGTTGTAGGAGCTTGATCACATCATGCAAATGTATTGTATACAGAACATAATTAACATACCTGGCCATCTGGACAGACACAGGTGAATGACATTGCAGGCTCAGACAGGATTAGCATGATCATATTTGACTCCACAAACAACCAGCCCAAACAAAGCCGAATACTCTTTCCTAGAAGTATGAATACACTTAACCTCTAAACAGATGAAAGCAGAAGACATAGGCTCTCAGACGGCCCGTCTCCATTTTCAACACACCCCTCCAGTATACCAAAGCTGAGTCTTATGTCATTAGCATCTGTTTAGTCTCTCATGGTGTGAAGTCCTTTGTTGTAATATGCAGCTTAGGCCCAAAGTCTGTGTCGCTTGGGGTGACAGGGACTTGAATTCAAAGTAACAGTACTCCAAGGGTCCCCCAGCATACACCCCCAACCAGAGCCACGCTCCCCTACAAGCCAGGGCCGTAGTCCGTGGGCAGAAGGCTGGCCTCCACACTCCTCAAGTAACCCGTGACTAACGTCCAAGCAAATGGGCGTTCGTCACATGGTCTATCAAAATTCTGATAAGGTTAATGGTGAGGATATAATAATGTTAGCAATAAAAATAAACACTGCCTAAATAAGCAAGGATCTAATTTATTATAAAGCGAGTAGAAATGCTAACCTAAAACAAAAAAAATACTACAGAACATATAACCCAAAACAAGCTCAGATAATTTTACATATGGTTGTCCTCGGTATTTGGCATCTTTAAGCTGGGCTCAATGGGAAAGAGAAATAATTCTAGCCGACGATTGCTTTTAAAGTCCACTCAGACATCACCCACACACCCACTGTCCGTTTTTTGTCAAATGAATCCATAAGTGGTCATCCTTTCTAATGAAAAGGAAGTATCTCATCTTTCCAGGAAGCATGTTAGTCTCCACTAGGGGCGCCAATCCATGAATCACCGTTTTTGACCCGGGTCATCTCTCAGTAACTGTTTGCTTTTTGATGTTGGTATAACCTCCCCAGGAGGTCTTATCTGAGGCTCCTCTACCCCCAAACTTCACAAAAGGAGGCCTATGCGAGAACATCCTGTTAGGATATGAATTCAAATTTATGACTCCTTGTCATGACTACCCTGCTAGGTAAATTTTCTCAGCTGGCATTCCAGCCAAGGTGTAATCTAGTTTCAACCATCCAGAAACCTCTGATATGAACACAAGAAAAACATGTTGCCTTCCAATAAAAGTGCGATTGTCAGTTTAAACAAGCTGCTAGCAGGCTTCATCAGGTTTTTAACCAGCTTCAAGTAGTGCTCAAGCCTGTTAATTGCTTGTTTTGAAGTGGACAATTGCCGCTCCTGTTTGGATCTGTGAGGTTTATTTACTAAAGCTGGAAAGTGCAAAATTTAGGCTCACTTCTGCGTAGAAACCAATCGGCTTCTAACCTCAGCTTGTTCATTTAAGCTTTTGCAATCTAACTCGGAAGCTGATTGGTTTTTATGCAAAACTGAGCCTGGTTTTGCGCACTCCAGCTTTAGTAAATAAAACCCCAGTGTTTTAACATTTGCAAACAAACTGAAAGTTCTGCAAATGCTTTGTTAAAGCTTGCTGTTCACACTGCTCCTTGTAGAAACTGAAGCAAATGTAAAATGGGCCTAAATGCTTTACAACATGGATCACTAAAAAGATTTGCAAAAGAATATTCCAAAGCTAGTTATCGCTCCGTGTTTACTTTTTTCATTGACGTGTTTTGGATGCTGTAGGTGGTTTTAAAGAATTTATTCTTAGTAGTATACAGACCTGGAGGTCACCCTGTGTTTCCACCAGGGACACAGCTCACTGGATTATGGAAAGGTGAACTCCTATGTAATGTATGGGCTCACAGAAGTTGGTTTTTGACATGTGCATCCCCCTGTGCTCCATTAAATGACCAGGCCTCTGCAAGAGGTGTCAGTTTTAGAGCACAGTGGGTCTGATATTATGGATCACTTGGAGTGGACCCTCAACATTTGGGAAAGGATTGCTCTGGGATGGGTTTTTAAAGTGTTAGTAGTGATTCCCCTTTATTCTACAGTTTACTAGCAGAAAATATTTAAGCTATTTTGATTGACAAGAAGTTTTGTGTTCCACACAGCCAAGCCCGTAACATGGGAGGACATTCTGAGCCTGTACGTAATACTGTTCCACGAGAATTTCAGTTGGATTTGGACGAAATCGAGAACGACAATGGTACTGTAAGATGTGAGATGCCAGCATTGGTTCAGCACAAACTGGATGAGATTTTCGAACCAGTCTTACTCCCAGAACCAAAGTAAGTATCCCTTCAATTACTGCAAATCTGTTGCTCTTGGTTTTCCCATACTTTGTAGCATGTAGGGATCAGGCTCTGGACTAGTTATTAAAACATATGCAGGTGTTCATATTAAGTCATCTCAAGGTAATGTGTTTTTTAGTTTGCATGGTTGGTGGAAACCTAAATTGCAGGCTTTTTAAAGTTTGATTTCCTCAGGGATTCTTTTGGTGAGGCAGTTGCACCAAAATTTCCAGTTGTCATGCCATAGCATTAAAAAGCTCAATGATGGAGTTGCTCTCCATTTATGGCTTGTAATAAAGAATATATAATATATAATAAAGAAAAATAAATCAGAGTCCTGATAACTAGTTTTCTTAGCCTTTCTGCAAGGGAGGAAGGTGCAAACTTTGTATTGAAATCCACTGTCATTTGACAAAAGGCGATTCTTCTATCAATGCTGCCCAAATGCGAGTTATTTTTGGCCATGCCTGGCTTTATTCTGTTTTTTAATCAGAAGAAAAATGATACAAGAATAGGAATGGTGTGATAAATGAAAAACCTAAATGCCAAAATATGATAGACATAAAATTATGAGCATCTATGGCCCCCTGTAGTCTTATTTCTGTTGATCCTGTTAGCCTACCTAATGCATCTTTCCGTGGTGGTGTGGCAACCATCATCTAGGCTCTACCTGCTTGCACTACAGTGGGATAAAAAGTCATGGTGCTTGACCATCAGCCTTGATGGTTCTCAAGCTACAGGCTTGTGAATTAGCACTGACACCTGGCCCTGCCCACTGCTTTCAGTATTGACAGTATATAGACTGCTGAAATTAAACCCTCCCACATTGAGCTGCAATGTCACTGAGGTATTGTGTGCGTTTTTTATTGTGCAGCGAATGAAAAAGTGCTGGCAGACGCACTTAATCACTGCAGTGCTTGAGACTTTAAAAATGGAGTATGTGGCTGATGTAGCACCAGACGTGTCTGTGTCGTTTGGTAAACACAAGTCTCATCATACTCCAAAGAGGTTTCCTTATGTGCCTTATTTTGACAGGCTTTGCTGTAAAAAATGGGAACAACCAAAATTACCCCTTGTGGTCCCCAAATGTTTTGCTGTAGGTTACCCTTTTGAGGAGTCCCTTTTTTAAAAAAAAAAAAAAAAAAATAGTGGGCTAGTCCACCAGTGGTGGACCCTCCGGTTTCCAGGTTGAATAAGGCAACCATAATCCCAGTTGAGGAATCCTCGTCCTTTAAGGACCCGGCTGACAAAGTGGAGGCTCTGGCACGCCGCATGTTTAGTATGCCTGGTTCGGCATTGCGGCCAGTCTTTGTCTCAGCCCTGGTGTCTCAGACCCTAACTGAATGGGCTAAGCTCTTGCGCCAGGGCCTGAGGGGTGAGCAGATCCCCCCGCTGCTTATGTTGATTTAGCGGACCAGTTGGTCCATGGGCTGCAGTTTGTGACGCAGCTTTGGATACAGCTCCTGTGCTGTCCAAACTTTGTTTCAGCTGTGATTAGGCGTGTGCTGTGGTTTAGGAATTGGTCAGCAGAATAAGCCTCTAAAACTCTCGGTGATCTGCCCCTTCAAGGCGATCGCTTGTTTGGATGACCCAATTAAGGTTATCATGGTGGGGAAGAGTACCTTTTTGCCGCAGTCAAGGAAAGGGAAGGAGCCTTCGCCGCAGACGGGGGCTCTCCTCAGACCATTGAAAATTATTTTGTGCTTCTGGGACAGAGAATAAGGGAAATAGATCTTTTAAATCTTCCCCGGGAGGTTCCAAGCAACCTTGGTCTGGTAAGCCTAGAGCTAGCTTCCCCGATCCAGCAGACAATACTTCAGCATGATGGTCTGCCCTCACCCATTATTAGGATGGGGGGACATCTTCGCTGGTTTCTGGCCCCGTGGACTTTTGGTGAACGTCAAGGAGATCCGCAAAATGTTTCTTTTGGGTACCCAGAAAGGGGGACAAAGCTTGTCCTTTTTTATAGGTTTTTTAGGTCCGGAGTCTCCTTGTGCGGATTTAATTCCTGCAAAGGTTCAGGTGATGTCTGAACTACCTAAGGTCCCCCCTATCCAGGGAATTGATTTACCTAGGTATGATTATATTTCTGACCAGGGTGGTTCTTCCTCTGCGCAAACTTCAGGGACCACAGGCCGTGATTCACCGGCTGCTGTCACACCGCTCTCTCTCCCATTTTGCATACAGGTTCTGAGTCTGGTGGTATCCACCTTCAAGACAGTTCTGTTTACAAAGTCTTACATGCAGCTCCTTTAAGGTTTAGGAGGATACTGAGGTTTTGTGGCGAGATCACAGGTTCCTCTGGCAGACGCAGGCATCCAAGGGCCGCGGTAAGACCACTATCATCCTCGGCTCAGGCTTCTTCCGCAATTCCTGTGTGGAATCAAGGGCGAGGATCTTCCAATCAGTCTGGTAGCCTTAAAGGTCCCTTGGGGGCGTCCTCTCAGAAGAACAGTTGTCTCAAGTGCTGATCTACCATCCTGCTTTACAGTCGTTGGTTTATTGGCTTCGGTATTGAAAGGCAGGTACTGAGGGCTAGAGGTTTGGATCAGTAATCCCTACTATAGTGAAGGCAAGGAAGTAGCCTTCCAACAAGATATACCACTGTACTTGGAAAGCATACATTTCTTGGTGTGAGTCGATTTGCGTTCATTCTCGATCCTTTTCTGTGGCTCGGATCTTAACCTTTCTTCAACAGGGCATTAATCAGAAGTTGCCCTCGAGTACCATCAAGGGCCAGGTATCTGCCCTGGCAATCTTCTCTTACCGGCCCCCTCTAGCCATGCACTCTTTAGTTGGTACCTTCATTCAGGGGGTTCAGCATGTGGCTCCACCTGTATGGTCTCTTTTGCTGCCATGGGAATTAAATGCAGTACTTTTCGGTTCTCCAGAAACCTCCATTTGAGAATATTCAGGAGATTTCCTTGCCTATGTTATCCCAGGTGGTGACATTTTTGGTGGCCATTACCTCGGCCCGCAGGGTATCGAAATTGGTGGCATTATCCTGTCGCAGTACCAATTTAGTGGCCCATAGGGATAAAAGGGTTTCTCTGTCGCTCATTGACAGACGTAGTCCTCGTTGATTAATAACAACTCGGGTTATACTGCCCTCTACAGGAGTAGGACTAGACAGGAAAGAAAACGTTCTGGCCACACCCTAGGGGCAGTCCCAGAGGGTATATCCTCTCACTTCCTGCTACAGCAAATCAGTTTTTTTCTGTCTAGTTAGGAGTAAGGACCTAGATTCTTTGCTAGAATTCTTTGCTGGATTTTGAGATCCAGTGGTCACCCCAGTTCAGCCTACGAGCGCGTGCAGGCCATAGCTCCGCGCTGGGTCGGCCGCGACATAGTCCCACTGGACGGGTACTGACCCTGCGAGTTAAACGTCTCGCCTGGACGCCAATGACCAACAGAGTCACGGCGTCCGTATTGGTCGACAGCCCCCCCACCCCGGTGGAGAGGGGTTCTGTCAGGAGTTGGCGCCCGCCTGGTTCCGGTATGGTGAGTAGTATGTTCCCCCTCTCCCCCTGTCGGGTTTGTGGTGGACGCGGGCCCCTCTCTGGGATGGTAGGATGGATCTCTCCTCTATCCTATAATAAGTCACAGATCCCCCAATTTGAGTGTGATTTTTGTGAAAAATAACCAGGAGGCTTGGTTTGGGAGCTGACGATCTAAAGTCATTGTAAGGATGACTGAAGTCAGTGGCAGCACTAAAAGGGGCGTTACTATTGAAGTAAAAGGTATCCTACCTGTCAGAGGTACACAGGCTGATGCCTATGCCTGAGTACTGCAGTCCAGATCGCCATTCCTCCAGCTTCCACGGGCTGCACAGCACTGTTTTGTGGCATCTCCCGACGACCCACGGACCGCATGCGGCCCGCCAGGGTCCTGTACCGTCGGCCAGGCTTATCACCATCCAGGGTGAAGTTTGTGGGGCCGATGCACTCCCGCAGGCCGCTAGACCGAATACAGCATCCCGCAGGCCGCTGCTAGCCGCCTCTATCCTAACAGGCCGCCGCCATTGTCTTGCAGATCACACGAGGCCGCCATATTGGCGTAGCCTCGTGTCTCCAGCATGGGGGCGGCCATGTTTGAGGTGACCAAACACCTCGTGGAGCCAGGGGGAGGCGCCGGAAGGCGTGTTAAGGGGCGGAGCCGCCTCCTTTACCCAGGAAAAAGGGCCAAAGACTTCCTGTCTGTAACAGGACAGCACTGAGCAGGCTGATAGAAAACTTCTGTGCATCAGGGATGAGCCTTGGGGTCTCTCTCTCTCTGTGGGGTCCAAAAAGGCAGGTAACACTGAGGGGCGCTGTTGCGCTGGGGGATTACAAAAAAAAAAAGTTTTTTACTTTGTCTTTTTTTTTTTTTTTGTCGCTGGCAAATGTCTTGTATAATCATATAATCATTGACCCTGCCGCATATGTATCCCCACCTGATCCCCTCAAGGTGGCAGCAGGACCCTCCAGTACCCCACTTGTTTTAATGCATTTTCGGCAGTTTTGGAGTCTTTGGTATCCTGAGTGGAGGTGGCCTGTCAGGGACGGGGGTCAAGAAGCGACCCCCGCCTACCCCTATTTTTTATCATTTTTTATCTGATACTTCAGATATGGATTCGGAGCTGGTCAATGCAGCTGCAGGTCCCTCTTATGGGGCTGTTGTCTCAGGTAATATCTCCTCAGCAGTGAGGAGAACGTTTCTGCCTCCGCCATAGCACAAGAGTGGTGGATGCACTAGTTGTGTCCTTCCGGGAAACCTTTAGTCTTGAGGTTACACCGGCAGAGGTAGCTGAGACTGAGATTCCTTTTTGGTACTTGTTAGCCTACCAAAAAGGCGAAGGATTTTCCTTTACCCAAATGGGGTTGTTTTGAAACAAACCCCTGCTATTTCCAAACGCATGGCTAGGCGCTATCCGTTTGAGGAATCCCTCTTTAAAAGGATAGACGGTACCACCTGTAGTGGACTCACCAATTTCCAAATAAAGCCACCGTTATCCCGTTGGAGGACGCTGCGTCCTTTAGGGATCCGGTGGATCGAAAAAGTGGAAGCGGAATCCCGCGTCATTTTTTCCCTGATAGGGTCAACCCTTAGGCCAGTGGTTGCCATTTAGTTTGGTTGAGATTATAAAGGATCTCACTAGGGGCAAGAGCACGGTCTTGCCACAGACTGTTAGGATAAAAGGACCTCATAACTAACGAGGACCTTCCTTTTCTGCTCATAAAGAGTTTGTTCGTTCCGCAAGGGCGGGCGATAAGGCGAAACCCTCCAAACCCCCTTCAGAGGGTTTTCAAAGGGCGCTGGTCAGCTAAACAAAGTCCGGCTCAGCCAAGCCTGAAGAATACAGCCTGATGCGCCCCTACCCATCTCTGGGGTAGGGGGGTGGCTTCACCGGTTTCCGGATCCATGGCTTGCCAGAACCCCGGACTAAGAGGTTCGCGAGGGCATATGGTCAGGATACAGGATCGAGTTTTCGATCACTTCCACCGGTGCGATTCTTCCCTTCTAACCTTTAACGGTTTCAGGCGGTTCTATTTGAACCTGTTCACAATGCCCCGGAAAGAGGGCAAGGTGCGTCCAATTTCTGGACTTGGGGAAAGATGGAGTCCATCCGAACAATGGTGGCCTCCCTGCATCAGGGGGATTTCCTGGCGTCCATAGACATTTAGGATGCCTATCTTTATATCCCCATCATCGCAGGACATCAGCGTTTTCTTCGCTTTCCCAAAGATCATCCCTGGTTCCCACCAGGAGACTGAACTATCTGGGCCTAATGTTGGATACATCCTGGGCAAGAGTTTCTCCTTGCGGAGAAACTCCAGAAGGTTCAGTCAACGATTCGGATGTTGCTGTCCGTCAATTGGCTGGGACTGATGGTGGCCTTCTTAGAGGCAGTACCGTATACCCAGTCTCATACCCGAATTCTCCTGAAGGAGATTCTTTTCTAATGGAATCAGAATTCCGATTCCCTGGACAATCGGATCCGGTTGAGCGAGCGGACTAGGGAGTCTCCGATGCTCAACCAGGGGAAGTCATTCCTTCCGATAGTATCCAGGTTACCAATAAGGGTATCGGAACTGAGAGCGATCAGATTTTGTCTGATTTACTGAACCGAGCAGCTCTAGAGCAGCCCGATTCGGATCCAATCGCACAATGCCACGGTCGTGACTTATGTCAAGAAAGGGGCACGTGGAGTGTCCTGGTGGCCATCAAAACTACTAGCATCTTTCGTTGGACGGAACGGTTTGTTCCAGATCTCCCCGCAGTGTTCACTCCGGGGGTGGGAAATCGGCAGGCAGATTATTTCAGCCGTCAGATTCTGGATCAAGGGGTATGGCCTCTTCATCCAGAGGTTTTTCACTAGCTGTCCCTTCATTGGGGAACCCCGGATGTGGATCTGTTGGCACCTTGGCTCAACAGGAAGGTGCGGAGGTTTGTAGCTCGCACCCGCGATCCTCTAGCGGAGGCAGCAGAAACGCTGATCGCCCCATGGGGGCAGTATCAGCTACGGCATGCCTTCCATCCTCTCAAGTTACTGCGGGAACTTCTTCGCAGGATAGAGATGGAGGGAATTCCAGTTATTCTGGAAATTCCGGACTGACCTCGTCAAGCCTGGTACGCCGACTTGGTGAGGCTAGTCGCGGACGCTCCTTGGAGACTTCTCTCAGGGAGGATTTGCGGTCTCAGGGACCGATCTTCCATCTTGCTTTACAATCGCTGGCTTAATGGCCTGGCCATTGAGACCCAGGTACTGAAGGACAAGGGAGTGTCAGCTTCAGTTATTCCTACCTCTAGTTAAAGTTAGGAAAGCGACTTCCAGCACATGGAAGTCTTGTATTGCGTGGTGTGAATCTCTTGGATTTCCCCCACATACCTATTCGGTGACCCGAATCTTGGTCTGTCTGCAACAAGGGGTTGAGCAGAAACTGTCCTTGAGCACTATCAAGGGTCAGGTTTCAGCGTTAGCAATCTTCTTTCAGAAACCTTTGGCTAATCATTCCTTGGTGCGGAATTTCATCCAGGGGGTGCGACATCTGGCTCCGCCAGTGCGTGCACCCTTACCGCCTGGGATCTTAATTTAGTGTGGTCGGTTCTTCAGAAACTTCTCTTTGAAGATATTAGGGAGATTCCCTTGCTTACATTATCCCAGAAGGTGGCCTTCTTGGTGGCCATTACTTCTGCACGCAGGGTTTCAGAACTGGCCGCATAATCCCTTTCGTTCCCCATATCTGGTGGTTCATAGGGATAAGGTGGTTCTTCCGAATCCATCCTTCCTTCCTTCCTAAAGTGGTTTTCAGAGTTTTCATCTGAATAAAAATATTGTTACCTTCCCCGTGTCCTAAGACTAGCCATCCTTGGGAGTTTGCATTACACTCCTTGGAATGGGGTTCAGACAATCAGGGTACACTTGACTACTACGAACTTGTTTCGTAAGACGGACTCACTTTTTGTGATCATGGATAGCCCTAGAAGGGGGTTGCCTGTGTCTGCCGCGACCATATCTAGATGGACCAGTCAGACGGTGGTACAGGCTTATTCTATTAAGGGTCGGAATCCTCCGTTCCCTGTTAAGGCGCACTCTACTCGGGCGCCTAGTGTTTCCTGGGTCTTCCGCCATCAGGCGTCAGCGATCCAGGTTTTCAAGGCGATGACTTGATCGTCGGTTCATACCTTTACATTTTATAAAGTTGATGTGATGGCATCGTCAGATGCCTCTTTTGGCCGCAAGGTTCTGCAGGCCGCAATCTGAGGAGACTGTTGGTCTACCTCAAGGGTTTGTTGGGTTTTTCACTTAGGTCTCATCTTTTGCTCGATGAGTCCTTGATGCTTCTGGTTGGCTCCGGTTGGGCCTTCTGGATTTTGATTTCTGTTATCCCACCCCTCATTTGTGGTACTGCTTTGGGACGTCCCGAATTATTAATCAACGAGGACTACGTCTGGCAATGAGCGACAGAGAAAAATGGATTTTTGTAAAATCTTTCCGTAAAATCCTTTTCTCTTAAGCTCATTGACAGACGTAGTACCCGCCCCTCTGTTTTTGAGTTGGGTTGGGTTAAATTCTCTAAACACTGCTTTGTGACATAACTGATTTGCTGTAGCAGGAAGTGAGAGGATATACCCTCTGGGACTGCCCCTAGGGTGTGGCCAGAACATTTTCTTTCCTGTCTAGTCCTACTCCTGTAGAGGGCAGTATAACCCGAGTTATTAATCAACGAGGACTACGTCTGTCAATGAGCTTAAGAGAAAAGGATTTTACGGTAAGATTTTACAAAAATCCATTTTTTTCGTCCCTGTCCATCATTCCTGCCCAAACTTGTCTCTGACTTCCATTTGAATGAGGACTTTGTGTTGCCTTCCTTGTGTCCCAAGCCAGCTCATTCTAAGGAATTTGCTTTGCATACCTTGGATGTGGTTCGTGCGATACACCTGAATCTGGCAGCTACAGAGTCCTTCCGAAGGTCAGACTCGCTTTTTTTGTGTTTACGGACGGACCAAGAAAAGGGCTGGCTGCTTCTTCAGCTACCATCTCAGATCGATCAGGCAGACGGCGACTCAGGCCTATTCCAGTAAAGGTCAGGTTCCACCTTTCCCTGGTGTCTTCTACTCGGGCTCGGAGTGCTTCTTGGGCCTTCCATCATCGGGCATCAATATCGCAAGTTTGCGAGGCGGTCACTTGGTCGTCGGTGCATACCTTCACAAAATTCTATAAGGTAGATTTTTTTGGCATCTGCGGATGCTTATTTTGGCCGCAAAGTTTTGCAGGCTGCTGTTTAAGAGGGGCTGTTCGCTCTTGAGGGTAGTTTTTCTTTAAACTTTATATTTTTCAGACAGATCTCCTGTGACCCGGTTAAGACTCCTGTGTCCTGGTTAAGGGCTCTTTATGTTTAGCCTTGGGTTATTTTCCTCAACCCTCATTTTTCTTTTGACACTGCTTTCGGATGTCCCAGTAGTTATGATTTATGGAGCACTGTCCTTTGATTAACTCAGAGAAATGGATTTTAGTACAAAAATCCAAATCTTCAACGCTGCCTCAAATCATTCCCCCCCCCCCCCCCCCCCTGTTTTTTGCAGAGGTTATAAGAGCATCTTGGTTCTTATGCAGAAGTCTATAGCCGCTTTGCCCGTGGTTTTAGCAGATTCTAAGTCTTCAGCTCAGACAATTTCTAAAACGCTTAGGTTCTTGACAAATCACATTTTCCTCAAAGGGCAGAAGCCTAAAGAGCAAACTGGAAATGTTTCTCTGAGAAACATTCCTTTGTTTCTCTACTCCTTTAACCTCATGAAGACCAAAGCTTCCTTATCTACCTGCAAGGTCTGGCACTCAAGTCCTGGACAGCATGCTTCGCAAATGCTTTGGGTGCAGGAGGCGGTATCCCTGGGTTTTGTGGTTTTTCAACTCCAAACTTGCTTTTTCACCACACAGACTTGCAGATCTCTCAACAAGCCATCTTGGATATCGAGATGTCAGTGCCCCAGTTCCTGTAGCAGAACAGTTTCAGGGGTTTTACTCAAACCTGTTCACTGTTTCCCAAGTCCGCCTTTGCCTTTCTTGGATCTCGAGGTTCTGAACCTCTTTATTCCTGTTTACCTTTTACCGTGGAGACTTAAAGCTTCTGTGGCTTAGTTGCATGTCCAACTTACTATTGCATCATCAATTGCTACACTTGCTGTAGGATCTCTGCACTAAAAGTTTAAATCCCTGCCTTTTGGCCTCTTGTCTGCACCTTAGGTTCACCTAGGTGCTAGCCCCAGTGTTAGGAATTTTGCAATCTCCTGTTACATCTATTGTGATTTACTTGGGCAACCTGTTGAGGGGACAATCGGTGAACTCCGTTGGATGGTGTCTTGACTAACCAGATGTTACAGCCATGTGGGTGAATCGTAAATTGAGAAATCATTGCTGGAACAGACCCTGCTTTTGGAAATATCTGGGTCTAGTCCTGGACAAGCCTCAGGCAAGTGTGGTGGTCTTCCCCAGTAGTAACTTCAGACTCTTAGGTCACGTTTGAACCCTCTAGTCCAGATGTTGTCTGACTCTCTGCTTATGCGCGAGTCCTGACCCTGATGGTAGCTTCACGGCAGCCCCCTTTTTGTCCAGTTTGACTTCAGGAGTCTGCAGCATTTTGATGGCGATGGTTCTGGTCTCTGTAAAGATCAATTTGTTTGACACCTAGGATCGCCTTGCTTGGTGGCTGAGGACTCATTCTGTCCTTTTTTTTTTTTTTTTTTTTTCTTTCAGGTTTTTTTTTTTTTTTAAAATCTCTGCATTGTTAGACCATCCTGCTGATGGTCACCCAATCTGCCTTTTAGTCTTACAAAAACCACAAGCATAGCTTATAACAAGCATCGGGGAGGAACCAGAAGCCCCTCTGTGGCATAAAGTAGAGCAGATTCTGTCCTGGGCAGCCCTTTTACATTAGTCGTCTGTGGGATCTGACTCTGGTTTGCTCTGTGCTTCAGAAACCACAGCTTGAATCCATTAAGAGACACTCCTCTGAATTTCTTGAAGCAATCCCCTCTGAAAGGAGTTTCTTGGATCTTGCAACAAAAGCCTTTTGGTTTTGCACAAGAACAAGATGGTGGGGCCCAGGACGTCTTCCAGCCTAAGGTAATTTCTGCCTTTCACCGCAACCAGGACATTGTTCTTCTGTCCCTTCATCTGGCTTCAGTTCACCAAAAGGATATTTCCCTGTTAGAAGCTATGGCTTCTTTGACTTTTTGTCACCCCGTCTGGTCCCCAAAAGGGTGCCCTGGCTTCTTGCTCTAGGTAGTTTAGACAGATTATTATTCGAGCTTTTGATCTCATGGACAAGGTTCCACCCTTTCCTGTCAAGGCATGTGCTAATAGATCAGTGAGTGGTTTGTGCGCCTGAGACATCAAGCATTACTCTCTGATTTGTAAGGCCGCGACCTAGTTGGCAACACATTTTCCAAGTTCTGCCATGTAGTTTTTCCAAATTAAAGTAAAACTGCAGGCAACTTTTTTTCTTTGTATTTTTTTTCTTTTTGTATTTTGGATAGAGCAAGGGCGGGTTATGTCTTTGGAATTAATATATGCTTGTTGCACAAATGACTCCGTTGCGCTAATAAAGTGCACTTTAGATATTATAAGCCAATCACAATCAATCCCGTTGTGCTAAAAAGCAGTTCTCCGCTCTTTTGTATAAGGTAATTGAGTGCGCTCCGCAATCCCCAGGAATACAAATAGGCTGCTATCACCTTGGATGCTCACAAGAATTGTCCTGTCTGACTGGGAGCCCTGTTTGAGACCAGGGGACAATCAACAGGAAGTGAGGACTATACTACATCAGCCAATCAGTTCCAAATTTAGTCACGACACAAGTTACTTAGAATCAGCCAATGACACAGAATAGAGTGCACATCGTCCCGCCTAAAACTGCACAATGAAACCAGAGTGTAGAACCGTGAACAGTGCTCTGATCAAACTCGTGCATGTATTCCCACTTATACTACTGGTGTGAATCCCATTTAGCAAAGCTTCAGAGAACAATGCCTAAAAAGGATTATACTACTGTTCCCATAGATGTGAGGCTATCTGCAAGGAAAGCCTTGCCGTTTCCGCTATGGTGATGAGGCATAAAAAGACCTGAGCGTGTATTCCTTCATAAAGCAAAAAATAAAAATGATATTCACTCTGCACCGCAATACACATCTACACAACGGAAGGTTTTCACTGCCAGTAGTCTTTCCTCAATGCCGGTTTGCCCGTACACTCTAAAGAGCGTGTTGCAAGCAGACCGACAACAGGAACCGTAATGACAATCTAAATGGAACACAGTCTGAAAAATGTACACCCAAATCCTAATAAAATTTCAACAGAGGCTATATCCCTGTCAGATTTTTTTTTTTTTTCCTTCGCCATCTGTGTCCATTGTGTAGATTTCCTGTACAATAGCCAAACAGGAAGTGAGAGGAAATCCATTTCAAATTAAGGGCACTTCTTGGGGACCCCCATGTCTGCAGAACTAGTGTAATCATTGGAAGATTTCCCCTCTATTACTTTTCTTCACTCTATCCAAAACTAAAATAATGCTTTGCCTCTTTCATTACTTTTAGGTCCTTCGTGTTACTCCCTGGGGCCTGCTTGCAGCTCAGTTTGGTGTTCTTGACCTTGTTAGTGGTTGTTTTGCAATGTTGCTCATCTGTTGTGTTGCTGTCGGACACCTCAAAGGTTTTCTTGCTGTCTAAGGATTAAAGCATTTCCCTAAACTCAATTGAAAGGCACAAGTCCCTCATCTTTTAGAATGCTTACAGTACTGTTTTGCGAAAAGAATGAGGCATGCTGGTAGTAGTGTTTCTCTTGGTCTCCGCACCAAATAGAGAACAATTCTGTGGCTTCTGAAGTCCCTATGCAATATGTGGCTTCTCTTTTGATTGATATGTTTGTCCATAGGATCCGAGCAGTCTCCCCACACTTTGATGACATGCACAGCAACACAGCTTCCACCATAAACTTTGTCATCTCCCAAGTTGCCAGTGGGGACATAAACACCAGTATACAGGCACTAGCTCAGGTAAGATTGAGGTCTATTGTTTTATTTTTAGAGGGTGTGATCTGGTCTGGTGTTGAGTTTTCTGTGCTTGATTTCTTTCAGATTGATGAAGTTTTGCGCCAGGAAGATAAGGCAGAGGCCATGTCTGGACACATAGACCAGTTCTTAATTGCCACCATTATGCAATTGCGTCTGATATACAATACCCACATGGCAGATGAACGGCTGGACAAAGATGATATTGTACGCTTGTACAGCTGCATCATTGGCAACATGATCTCAGTAAGTTTTTTTTTTTTTTTTTTTCCCTTTTTAATAAACTAGTCTTTGTGCAGTGATTGAGCAGGACACATGTCTAGTAATCAGGAGTAGAGATGCTACACAGAGGAAAGATGTACTGACTCTTTAGAACAATCAACTCTGTCTCCATGTTAAAGGTAGTCCAGCAACTTCCTTCTGCTGCTTTGCAGCATTGTCTTTACCAAGACCTCTTGACTCCCAGATAGGATGGACTGAATTCTTGTTGCGATCTCCTGTATCGTGAATGAATACATTTAGGAGAGTAGGGATGGTGTTCCGTGACCAGGTCTTCATATTTCTGCACAAGTGAATGATTGATAACTAAAATCTGTTCACAGCTCTTTCAGATGGAAAGCTTGGCTCGGGAAGCTTCCACTGGTGTTCTAAAGGATCTGATGCATGGCCTAATTACCCTCATGCTAGACTCCCGAGTGGAGGATCTTGAAGAAGGCCAGCAAGTGGTGCGCTCAGTCAACCTCCTTGTGGTGAAAGTGCTGGAGAGATCTGATCAGACCAACATTCTTAGGTAAGGCTTTGTGGCTTTTAGGTGACTCTGGTGCCGATTTGCTGTACATTACCTAACCTG